>NC_051388.1:368599-386708 GCF_015228065.2 Penaeus monodon
GGACTGGGTTTCCTGTCCCAGCGCCCAAAACCCCATCGCGGGACAGGGTACGGGGATAGGGTACAGGGCCCCAAGGAGACGCCCCACTTTTCTTGTTAGCACGCGATGGAAACCCTCCGAACTGCGGGGTTTACCGGAGTGCCGAGTTCTGTGGCACTGCCCATAGGCGGGTTTGGACCCCCCTACGGGCCACTTCAAAACCCCCGTCCTTCCAGGGGGCCACCCTAAGGTGTCTCACTGGACAGACTAAGGGAGGGGAGGTCCCCGTGACTGATTCCCAGAAATCGACAACCTGACCCCCATTTGTTTGGGGACTCTTCAAGCGGTAACACTCAAAGCGCTCAGGACCCTTTGGCGTACCCCGGGGCAAGGCAGAACCACCCCCGGGGACATAGAGGCCCATGAAGGGTCAAAAGGGGGCTGGTGAATGGTAATCAAGTTTGCGTTGCCATGGTGCGGGGGGTTTTGGACACTCCCGAGAAGGGACAAGGAACAGTTCATCGGGAAAAATTTTGTGAGGAGGTTGAAGGCCATTTTTTTGGTAAATGCCCTTCGCCCTGCTACCAACCCCTGAGAAAGTGAACTCTCAGCCTCACTCACAGAGACTGAATCCGACTGGGGTTCCAGGTAGACCCTAACATTTAGTTGAAGCAATTGATGTCACAGGTCGTCCCGGACCCCCCCACAGCGAGGAACCCCCTCCCCTAACAAGGTTAGGAGGGGCGATTTCCAAGTGAAGAGGGGGAAACTGCGGCAATGTGATATCCCTTTAAAAACTGAAAGGCTGGGGTGAACCAAGGGTCGGGGCTGCTACAGCCCTGGCTGCCATCTGGCAGTCTGGTACCACCCCCCGCCCTTGCTGGGGGGCGTGGCACCCCTTTCTGGAAAGGGGGAAAAAGGGTTTTGGGTTTTAGCAATACGTGGGATTACATGTCAGCATACCAGACAGGTTCTCCCCCACTTCTTCTGAAACGGTCCGAAACCTAAGAGCCCGGAGCAGCTGGATTATCCTGCCAAGTCCACGATAGCCCAATATAGCTTTTCGGTAATTATGGAACCCCGTCGTAGTTTGGTCGTGGTTTTCTTGAACCTATATGACCTCAAAAAGGGCGTTTGACTCGGTGTATCGGGAACGCAGGGAGACCCTGGGGACTCAGGGAATTTCCGCACAGTTTATGGCCTAATAGCAAGTTTTAACGTTACTGAAAGGCTGTAAAGTGTTGGGGGTCGTCGAATTTCTTCCCTTTTAAATTTTAAAGGGGAGAAGGGCGGCCCTGCACCAACAGTTTTAAAACACCAAGGGACTGGATAATGGCAGAGCTATAACCAAATCAGTGGGGAGAACAAGGCAATATCAAGTCCAGACCTTGACTTACCGGATTTTGTATCTATTGAGTTTTGGGTCAGGGAGGGGGCTTTTGAGCATTAGCAATGGGGGAACCCCTTAGGCCTAGAGGTCTCCGGACCAAGCCCAAGTTTCAGGATTTTGGGGGCCTGTTTGGGGAAACCCTTCAGCGATCCATGCTTTCGGCGTGGGGCGATGAATTACAGAGAGTTTTACAACCCCCGGGAGTTTTAGTCCAATCCTGGGGTTCGACTAAGAAGTCAAAAAACGGGTTGGTCTGGGAACAGGAAAATAAACGATCAAAAAAGAGCGTTTTGGGGATGTCCGTACCTATGAAGAAGGACCCAAACTGCTTGTCTTCAGCCTGTACTTCCCAAATTTTTCTCTATGGAAGCGAAACCGGGGCTATCCAGTGTTTTGGGGTCCGCCTGAGCCTTTTTTAACAAACCCTTGCCGGATCATGGGGAAAATTGGAGGGGCCCAAAGTCCAACTGGGGACACCGTGAGACTGGGATGGGGGCCATACTTGCATTTAATCTGGGTGGGGAAATCAGGTTATGGTTACCCAGCTCGTTTCCCCGTGGGCGCCCCCGCCCATCAGGTTTTCTTCTGCAGGGGGCAACCTGGGTGGAGTAGGGCCCGTGGGACGAAGGAGATATAGCATGGGCAGCCGACGAGATGTCGCGAGAATGAGAGATGGGGCCCTGGGGTACATATAATATATAATATAAAATATAGTATATTTTATTTATTTATATTAAATATTTCCATTTAACTATATATCTATCTCTCTAAATAATAGACGTATGTGTATATATATGATATATATACAAATATCCATAATATACACAACATCATTTTAGAGAGATAATTATGTTAATGGGATATATACATAATATATATAATATTATATATATAATATATATATTAATATATATAATATTATATTATATAATATATTATTTGTGGTGGGGGTGGTGCAATACATAGAATTTTATATTATATATATGTATAGATAATATACATTATAAAATATTATATATTATTTTATTAATTTTTATATATAATAAATTTTTATAATTTTTTATGAAAAAAATTATATATTAAAATATAAATTTTAATTATAAAATAATTAAATATATATATATATACAAAAATAGGATATAAATAATATAATTATAAATATTATTATAAATATTAATATATATATATATAAACCATTAACATAATCACTCTCTAAATATAGAGTATGTTTATTAGTATAATTATCAAATATCCAAAATATACACAAATCTATATTTAGAGAGATAGATATATAGTTAAAAGGATTTTAATTTTAAAATATAATTTATAATATAATATATTATATAATATAATATAATATAAATATAATAATATTATATAAAATTTAAAATAATAATAATTATTATTATAAAATATATATAATATATAATATATATATATATATATAAATGTGTATATATATATATTATAATATATAATATATATAAAATATATATTAAAATTAAATTAAAAATTTACAATTCAAAATTTTAAAAAATATATATTATATATATTATATATATTTTATTTTATATTATAAATATTTTCAAATATATGAAACAGAAAAAACAGTAATGTTAAATATATAAAAAAATATATATGATTATTTATATTTAATAATATATATATAAATATTTAAAATTTAATATATATAAAAAATTTCTATATAGTAATATAATAATATTATTTAAATTATTTTACGTTTTTAAAAATGTATTTAATTCCCTTTCAGGTCAACAGCAAAGCTCATCAATATTTTCTTCCGCAAGAGGGGATGGGTCTTCCCTCCCCCACAGGTGTGCAACGGCTTATATCCAGCTTTATTAATTAAGGGCAGGAGAGTTAGCACGTCTATACTTAAGCTGGAGTAGAGTTTTTTCCAAGGGGATACTTCGGTTATATACAGGTCAGGCTGCCGAAGGAGAAATCCGTAAATTTGTGTTTAAAATTTTCATTATAACCGACAGTCCACTACAACACCCCCGCTACTAATAAAAGACCTCATGGTGTTTGAGGGCCTCGGGAGCTCTAAAAAATGGAGTATATGATGATGGAGCGCAAGCTGCTGTAGCTCTTGGTGATCTGTTGAAGGGCACCAACCAGGATTTCAAAATCTGCGAACTAGAGAGAAATGTTATCAGTGGTCTAACAAGTATACTCTAGAATAGTATACAAACAAGGCTTAGTGAATCAACTGGTGCTCGCGACCGTTAGTACAGACGCACTCCCTTCTGGAACATTTTACCCTGTGCCTGGTGGTGCCTAACCCTTAGTCACCATCTGAATCCGATTGCTCGTATCGTCGTGAAGTCTGAGGTCTTCTGGCTCCGCCTGGTCTTTCTCTTCCACTGGGGGCAGGTAACAATCTCCTGGCTGATCTCCTGGATCATCTGCATCATTGGTGTTATCTTAAATCGGTACCCTCATAAACTCGAACTCTTCGCGGGCGACGTATTTCCTGAGCTGATTGACGTGGCACCGGAGCTCCTTTTGCGCCGAAATTGGGTCCCTCATGATATATGTAACCGGGCCCGTTTGTTTTAATACCCCACGGGGTCCTGCCAACGAGGTCCAAACCTGGATCGATGTCGCCGCATTTCCGGATGAAAGACACGTATCAAGACAAGGTGTCCTACCTTTGGTTCAAATCTTCCTCGTGCACGACGATTGTTATCTTGTGTCCATCGTTCTCGGGGATTGCGGGATGTCTGGACAGCAGTCTCGAGCTTCTCGTAGTCGCCTTCGAAGGAGTTGAGTAGCCTCCTCATCAGTCTTTGTAAACTGGTAAGAACTGTGGGAAAGTAGTTGTCTCTTCCCAGAAGCAAGTACAGCGGTGTTTCGTTGATGGTGCGATGAACTGCAGTATTGAGAGCTAATCTTACATGGGGAATTAACTTTACCCAATCATCCGGATGCTGTTCTGCTAAAATAGAGAGGGCATCCTTTCAACCTATTGGCACGCTATACCATCCCGTTAGCTTCGTGGTGATATCTCGTCACATATTTGGTTTTAACTTTAATCACTTCACATACATGCCGAAAAAGTCTATTTGCAAATTCCAACCGTTATCAGTGAGGATGTCCGTGGAGGGCTGAATAAGGTTACGAAGTTACGAACTGTAGATACCTGGTGTAATGGTCGATGATAACAAGGTATCGATGGCCACTTGACGATCCTGCCATATCAATCAAATCGGCCGAGACTCTCTCAAGTGGCTGGGTTACTTCTGGCAAAGCTGCTAGTGGTGCTCTCCCGGCAACGCCCTTATTGCGTTGGCAGGCTTGGCATGAGGCAACATATTTGCGAACGGTTGCAAGCATCTGTGGGAAGTAATATTGATCCCGGAGTTTGCAGTACGTCCTAAAGATACCTGGGTGGGCTGCATTTACTGCACCATGGGCTTGTTTCAAGGCTTCCTCCCGTAATGCCTTAGGAATCACAAGTTGCTGCAATATACGTCCAGTGAGGAGTCTTGTATGATACAGCAATCCATCACGCATTTCAGATTCTTCAAGGGGTAATGGCAGCATTCGTCCCGGAGGCATGCTATAATCTCTCTCCGCAATGGGTCCCTTTGCTGGCAATTATGCTGATAATAAAAGTAATAATAATATAATAATAACGATAATAATAATATTAATAACAATATTATAATAACTATTAATATTAATATTATCATTATTATTGTTATTATTACAGTTATAATACATTTTCATGTAATAATACTAATAATAAAATAAATAATAGTAATAATAATAACAATAATAATAATGATAATAATAACAATAATAATAATAATAATAATAACAATAATAATAATAATAATAATAATAACAATAATAATAATAATAATAATAATAATAATAATAATAATAATAATAATGATAATAGCAAAAATCATCATTAAAATCGATAAAGCGGCATTTTGGAGTATAATCTCAAAAGGCTATATTTCGCTAGAATCTACCGCTTTTCGACTTTGGGAATGTTTTTTTTATATAAATGGAAGCGATTACTAATATTGTCATCATTATTATCATCGTAATCATCATATTCTCGTTATCATCATCATTATCATCATTATTATCCTATTATTACAATTATTCTCATCAAATCATCATAATTATCATTATTATTGCAATTATATTATATATATATTTGTAATTATACTAATAATGACAATAATAAAATAATAATGATAATAATAACAATATTATTATATATTATTATTATTATATTATTATTATTATATTATTATTATAATGATAATAATGATTATAGTAATAATCTTAATGAAAATAACAAAAATAAACGATTTTATAATAATATTTATATCATTCATTCAATATTATCATATATTATAATTATTACAGTTATAATATTTATTTTGCAATTATAAGAAAGTAATAATAATGATAATACTAACAATAATAACAATAATAAAAATATATAATAACTATAATATTATATCATTATCATTGTTATTATTACAGTTATGATACATTTTATGTAACAATACTAATAATAAAAGTAATAATAATAATATAAACAAAAATGATAATAATAGTAATAGTAATAATGTTAGTTATAATAATAATAAAATCAATAATCATAGTAATAATGATAATAATAATAATAATAATGATAATAATAATATTAATAATAATAATTTCCAAAATCATCGTTGAAATCGAAAAAGTGGCATTTGGAGTATAACCTCACACAGCTATATTTCGCTAAATTTGCCGCTTTTCGACTTTTTGTGTTTTTTTCACTTTTTTATTATAATGAAAGCGATACTGTTATTATCATCTTTGTTATCATGTAATCATCATTATTATTGTTATCATCATCATTATCATCATTACTGCAATTATTCTCATCAGTATCATCTTAATTATCATTATTATTGCAATTATTACAGTTATAACATTTTTTTTTTTTTTTTAAGTATTACTACTACTAATAACATAATCATAATTATAATATCACTAAAAAATAAAATAATAACGATTTATGATAATCATTTATATCATTCTATTATATCATTATATTATTTAATTATTGCAGTTATAATATTTTTTTTGCAATTATAGTAATAAAAAGTAATAATAATGATAATAACAATAATAATAACAATGAGGATAATAACTATTAATATTATTATCATATATTATTATTACTCAGTTTTACTTTAATACTTTTTATATGATTACTTATAATGAAATTAATAATAATAATAATAATAATAATAATAATAATAATAATAATAATATTAGATATATTGATTATAATAAAATGAAAAATAATAATGAAAATGGAAATAGTAATAATAACAATAATAATAATAATAATAATAATAATAATAATAATAGTAATAACAATAACAACAATAATAATAATAATAATAATCATAATAAAAATAAAAAGAAATGATAATAATAGTAGTAGTAGTAGTAGCAGTATTAATAATAATAATAATAATAATAATAATACTAATAATAATAATAATAATAATAATAATATGATAATAATAATAATTGCCAATATCATCATTGAAATCGTAAAAGTGGCATTTTGGAGTATAATCTCAAAAGGCTATATTCGCTAGATTTTGCCTCTTTTAGACTTTTGGGAATTTTTTCTATCTTTATCATAAATGGAAGCGATTACTGTATAATCATTATTATCGATTTTGATAATTATTCATTCATTCTCTTAATTATTATCGTAATTATTGTAATATTATAGTTATATTTTCCCCCTAATTATACTAATAATAAAAGTAATAATAATTATAATAATAACAGTAATGATAATAACAACAATATTATAATAATTAATATATATTAATATTATTATTATCATTATTATTGTTATTAATACAGTTATAATACATTTTTATGTAATAGTACTACTAATAAAAGTAGTTATTATATTATAATAACAATAATAATGATAATAATAGTAATAATAATAATAATAATAATAATAATAATAGTGATAATGATAATAATATTGCCAAAATCATCATCGAAATCGAAAAAGCATCATTTTGGAGTATAAATTTAAAAATAAAATATTTTCGCTAGATTTGCCGCCTTTCGACTTGTGGGAATTTTTTTCTTTCCTTTTTATTATAAATGGAAGCGATTACTGTTATTGTCATGATTATATTATCCTTATCATCATTATTATCATTATCATCATCATTATTATTCTCTTATTTTATCAGTACTGCAGTTATTAAACATCAACACCATTATTATCATTACTATTGCAATTATTCGTTTATAATATATATATATTTGTAATTATACTAGGAATAACAAGACAATAATATGATGATAAATATCAATAATAATAATAATAATGATTAAAAAATAATAATAATAATAATGATAATAATAATAATAATAACAAAAATAACAATAATAACTATTTCATAATAATTATTTACCTCTCCTTTCATGTGTATCGTGATTTATAGTATTTTTTTTTTTCAAAATTATGCTAAAAATGAAAATAATAATAATGATAATAATATAATAATAACAATATTATAATAACTCAATATCATTATCATTATTGTTGTTAATATTACAGTTATAAGACATTTTTTGTAATCAGACATATAATAAAAGTAATAACAATAATATAATAATAATAATAATGATAATAGTAATAGTAGTAATAAGGATAATGATTATACTACTACTACTACTACTACTACTAGTAGTAGTAGTAATAATGATAATGATAATGGACAATAATACTAACACTACTACTACTACTACTAGTACTTACTCATACTACTACAATTAATAATAATAATTATAGTAATGATAACAATAATAATAATACAATTACTATTATGATATAATAAATATTATTATCATTATTATTGTAATATCACAGTAATAATATTTTTTTGTAGAAATACTATCAATGAAAGTAATAATGATGATAATAACAACAACAATAACAATAATAATAATAATAATAATAATAATATAATAATAATAATAATAATTTTATTGTTATTATTATTAATGTTATCATTTTTATCATTATTGCAATTCTTTCCATTATTGTCAAAATTCTATCTTTGTCTTCATTAATAGAATGGTGTTTATTGTTATCATTATTAGCCTAAAATTACACAAATCATGAATGAAATCGAAAAAGGGGCTTCATGGGATAGACTTTGAAAAGCTATTTTTCGTAAGATTTGCTACTTTTTCGACTTTTTTCAATTTTTATTATAAATGGACACTATTATTGTTATTATCATCATTATTATCTTTCTTCTTGCCAGTATTATTATTATCATCCTAATTCTCATATTTTTCATCATTATTATCATCGTTATTGAAATTATTGAAAATATTGTCATCATTATCATCATTATTGTAAACCATTGCCGCCATATATATTTTATTACTGATAATAACAACAGCAAAATTATTCCATTTTTATGAAAATCATCATTATAATAGCAATTTTATGAAAATTCTCATAATTGTCAAAGTTAATAGAATGGTGTTTATTATTATCATAATAGCCTAATAATTGCGTAAACACGATTGAAATCGGAAAAGGGATATTTTGGCGTAGACTGAATTTTTTTATTTGGGGGAATATTTTTCTGTTTCCATTTTTATTATAAATGGACAATATTATTTTATTATTATCTTTATTATCATCATACTATCATTATTATTATTATCATGCTCATTCTCATCATATTATCTTCTTTTCTTTTTCCTTTTTATTTTAAATGGACACTATTATTGTTATTATCATAGCTATTATCGTTATTGTTATTATCATACTCATTCTCATCATTAGCATCATTATTATCATTATTGCAATTATTGAAAATATGTCATTATCATCATTATTATTGTAATCATGCCCCGATATATATTTTAGTATTTTACTCACGTAACAACAATGATAAAAAATAATAACAATAATTACAATGATTATAACAATAATAACGATATTATAATAAATTATTCTATATCATTTACTTTTTATCGTAATTATTGCAATTATTACAGATGATAAATACTATCATTATTATCATGATTATTGTTAACACACACTTATAATATATTTCTGTAGTAATACTAGCAATAAAAATAATAATAATTTTATTATTAACAAGTAATAATAATAATAATAATAATAATATTATTATTTTTTTTAATTATTATTATATTGTTATTATTATTATTAGTATTATTATTACTATTATGTTTATTATTATCAATCATTATTGCAATTATTCCCATTATCATGAAAATTACCATTATAATAGAACTTTTATTAGAAATCTCATATTTGTCATGATTAATAGAATGATGTTTATTATCATTATTAGGCTAATAATTACGGGTCATGTTTGAAATTTAAAAAAAAAAATGGCATTTGTGTAGATCTGAAAAGGCTATTGCAATTATTGCAGTTATAATATTTTTTTGCTATTATACTAACGATATGATAATAATCATAGTATCCTTTTTATCGTAATTATTTCTGTTAAAATGTTTTTTTTACAATTTTGCTGATAATGAAATTAACAATATTAATAATAATAATAATAACAATAACAACGATCACAATATTTTAATAACCATTATTATTATTATTATTATCATTTTTATCATTATCATTGTTATTATTTCAGTTATCATACATCTTTTGTAATATCACTATAACAAAAGTAATCATGATAAAAATAATAATAATAATAATAATAATAATAATAATAATAATAATAAAAATAAATAGAAATAACAATGATAATAACAACAACAATAATAATAAACAATAATAATAAATATTAATAATAATAGAAAATAATAATTATAATAAAATAATAATAATAATAATAATAATAATAATAATAATAATAATAATGAAATAGAAAAAAAAAGATTTTTACCGCTTTTTCGACTTTTTGGTATTTTTCATTTTCTTTCTTATTATAAATGAAAGCTATTACTATTATCATCATTATTATCATTATCATCATTATTATAATCATTGTCAGTTATTATCGTTATCTTCATCCTTATTGCAATTAGTTTCATCAATATCTCATTATTATCATTATAATTGCAATTATTGCAGTTATAATATGTTGTTTGAAAGGGGATATTTTGCTAGATTTAGCCGCTTATTCGACTTTTGGGAATTTTTCTTTTTCCCTTTTATTATAATTAGAAGCGATTATTGTTATTATCATAATTATTAGCATCATTATATCGTTATCATGATGATGATCATCATCATTATATCATCTCTATAATCATTATTGCAATTATTATCATCATCATTATTATGATTATTATTCTAATTATTGCAGTTATAATATATTGTTTGCAGTTATAACTAACAATACATAAAATAACAATACTAGTAACAATAATAACGATTTTATAATTATTATTTATATCATTCATCTCATTATTAATTTTATTATCGTAATTATTGCCTTTATAATATTTTTGTGCGATTATTCTAATAATAAAAGTAATAATAATGATGATAATAATAATAGCAATAACAATAACAATATTATAATTACTACTATTATCATTTTTATCAGTATTATTGTATTAATTGCAGTTATAATACATCTTTTTGTAATAATACTAATAATTAAAGTAATAATAATAATAATAATAATAGTAATAATAATAATAATATTATTATTAACAATGATAATAATAATAATAATAATGATAATAATAATAATAATAATAATAAATAATAATAATAATAATAATAATAATAATAATAATAATAATAATAATAATGAAAATGATAAAATAATTATAATAATACAATTTGATAATGTATTACTATTTCCCTAATAATTGTTAACTTGAAAAAAAAACGGCATTGGGAGTATATTCTCAAAAGGCTATATTTTGCTAGATTTTACTGCTCTTCGACTTATTGTTTTTTTTTTTCTTTCTTATTATAAATAAAAGCTATCAGTATTATCATCATTTTAGCGTCATATCATCATTATTATCATCATCAATGTTGCAATTATTTCATCAATATATCATTATTATCATTATAATTGCGATTATGCAGTTATAATATACATTTTTTGTAATTATGCTTTGATAACATCAATAACAATAACAATGGTAACAATTTTATAATAATTATTTATATAATACTTCTAATTATTATCCTTAATATCCAATTATTAGTTATAATACTTTTTTTACAAGTATGCTAATAATAAAAGTAATAATAATGATAATAATAACAATGATAATAATAATAACAATAATATAATAACTATATTATTATTATCATTTTCATCATCATTATTCCTATTATTGCAGTTACAATACATCTTTTTGTAATACTACTACTGATAAAAGTAATACCAATAATAATAGTAATAATAATAATAATAATAATAATAATAATAATAACGATAATAATAATAATAATAATAATAATAATAATAATAATAATAATAATAATGATAATAATATTAGTAATAA
Organism: Penaeus monodon; assembly: GCF_015228065.2. Classification (NCBI taxonomy): domain Eukaryota; kingdom Metazoa; phylum Arthropoda; class Malacostraca; order Decapoda; family Penaeidae; genus Penaeus; species Penaeus monodon. The sequence continues at coordinate 380,550 of NC_051388.1, forward strand.
TTTTAATAATAATGATAATAAAAAAGAAAAAAAAAAAAAGAAAAAAAAAATAATATAATTATAATGAATACAATTTTGATTATTGTTATCATTGTTACCCTAATAATTGCTAAAATCTTCATTGAAATCGAAAAAAACGGTATTTTAGAGTATGATCTCATAAGGTGATATTTTGCTAGATTTAGCCGCTTTTTCGACTTTGGGTTATTGTTACTTTTTCCTTTTTATTATAATGGAAGCGATTATTGTTATTATCATCATTATTATTATCTCTATAATTATTGCTGCAATTATTATCATAATAATCATTATTATCACTATTATTCTAATTATTGTAGTTATAATATATTTTCTTTGTAATTATACTAATAAAAACATCTAGGATAATAAAATTACAATACAAATAGCAATAATAACGATTTTATAATGTTATTTATATCATTCTTCTCATATTAATTTTATTATCGTAATTATTGCCTTTATAATATTTTTGTGCAATTATTTTAATAATAAAAGTATTAATAATGATGATGATAATAATGATAGTAATAACAATAACAACATTATGATAACGACTATTATTATTATTATCATTGTTTTCATTATTATTATATTAATTGCAGTTATAATACATCTTTTGTAATAATAATAATAATAAAGTAATAATAATAATAATGATAATGATAATAATAATAATAATGATAATGAAAATAATGATAAATAATGATAATAATAATAATAATAATAATAATAAATAATAACAATAATAGTAATAATGTTAATAGTAATGATAATTTAAAAAAAGAAAAAGAAAAAAATACAATTATAATTAATGCAATATGATTATTATTATCCTTGTTACCCAAATAATTGCCAAAATCCTCATTGAAATAAAAAAAACGGCATTTAGAGTATAATCTCAGAAGGCGACATCTTGTAGATTTGCCGCTTTTTTCGACTTTGGTAAATTTTTATTTTTTTATATTATAAATGAAATCGATTATTTTTATTATCATCATTATTATCTTCATTATCATCATGCAGTTATAATATATATTTTGTAATAATACTAATAATTAAAGTAATAATAATAATAATAATAATATTAATAATAACGTTAATAATAATAATGATAAAAATAATAATAATAATAATAATAATAATAATAATAATAATAATAATAATAATGATAATGACAATAATAATAGTAATAATAAAAATAATAATAATAATAATAGTAATAATATCAATATAATAATAATAATAATAATAATTAATACAATTTTCTTAATCATTATCCTGTTTACCATGATAATTGCAAAAATCATCATTAAAAAACAAACAAACAAACAAACAAACAAAAAAAACAGCATTTTGGGGTATGATCTCAGGAGCTATATTATGCTAGATTTGCCGCTTTTTTCTTTCTTTTTCTTTTTTATATGAATGGAAGCGACCACTGTTATTATCATCATTATTATCATTATTATCGTCATTATTATCATTTTACCGTCGTTATTGCAATAATTATCATCAATATCATGATTATCAGTTATATATTTTTTGCAATTATACTAATAACATCAATAATAACAATAACTATAATAATAGAAATACTAATGATTTTATAATTATTATTTATATCTCATTTTAATTATTATCATTATTATCGTAACTATTAGTTATAATGTTTTTTTTATTATGCTAATAATTAAAGTAATAATAATGATATTAATAACAACTATAATAACAATAAAAATATCATAATAACTAATTATTATTATTATTATTATCATTTTTTCATTACCATTTTTAATATTTCAGTTATAATACATCTTTTTGTTATAATACAAATAATAAAATGAATAATGAAAATAATAACAATAATAATAATAATAATAATAATAATAATAATATAATATATTAATAATAATAATAATAATAATAATAATAATAATAATAATAATAATAATAATAATAATGAAAATAATATTGATAGTAATAGTAGTAATGCCAATAATAATGATAATAATTATGAAAAAAAAATAATGCAATTATAATTAATACAATTTTGATAATTATCATTATTACCCTAATAATTGCCAAAATCATCATTAAAAACGAAAAAAAAAACTGCATTTGCGTGTAAAATCTCCAAAGGCTATATTTGCTAGTTTTTGGGGGATTTTTTTTCTTTTTTTTTTTATTATTAAATGGAAGCGATTACTGTTATAATCATTCATGATCATTATATTCATTATTATGGTTAATCATCCTCATTATCATAATTATCATTATCATCATTTTTATCATTTTTATCATTCCTTTTTGGAAATTATTTAAAATCAATATCATCATGATTATAATTTTTATTAGATAATAATGATAATGATAATAAAAAATAATAATGATAATGCAATAGTAATAATAATAATAATAATAATTTATAATAATAATAAAATTTTATTATCATTTTTTTTTTTATTATAGGAATAATAATAATAACAATAATAATAATTTAAAAATGAAACAATAATAACAATAATAGTAATAATAATAATAATAATAATAATAATAATAATAACAAATTTAAAAATGATGATGATGATGGGTGATAATAATAGTAAATAATGATAATTATGAAAAAAAATAATAATAATTGTAACAATGATAATAATTATGCTATTATAATAATGATAATAATATAATAATAATAAAATATAGTAATAATATTATTATCATTGTTATATGATAATAGTAATGATTATAAATAATAATTAATAATAATAAATATAGTTATAATAATAATGATAATAAACGCAAAAATAAATAAATAATAATCATCATAATCATCATCATCATAATAATAATAATAATAATAAAATAATAATAATAATAATAATACAATTAATCGAAAATACGGCATTTTGGTTTATAATCTCATGAGGCTTATTTTTGTAGATTTTTCCGCTTTTCCAACTTTTCGATTTTTTTTCTTTCTTATTATAAATGGAAGTGATTACTGTTATCATTATTATCATCAGTATCACCATTGTTATCGTTATCATCATTATCATCATTATTATCTTTATCATCATTATTACAATCACTATCATGAATATCATCATCATTGGAATTACAATATGATATTTGCAGTTATACTAATAATAACATCAATAATAATAATAATAATAATAATAATAATAATAATAATAATAATGATTTTATAATAATTATTAAGGTTTTCTTCATATTCTTGTTACTATTGCAGTTATAATGCATATTTTTGTAGTAATACTAATAATAAAAGTAGCAGTAGTAATAATAATAATAATAATAATAATGATAACATAATAATAATAATGATAATAATAATAATAATAATAACAATAATAAAATAATAATAATAACAATAACAATAATAATAATAACAATAATAATAACAATAATAATAATAATAATAATAATAATAATAATAATAATGATAATAATAATAATAATAATAATAATAATGATGATAATAATAATAATTGTTATTATCATTATTATTTATTATTATATTTATTATTATAATGATAATAAAAATAATACAATTATGATTAATAAAATTTCGATAATTATCATTATTACCCTAATAACTGCCAAAATCATCGCTGAAATTGAAAAAAGCGGCATTTTAGTACAATCTGAAAAGGCTATATTTTGCTTTTGGTATTTTTTTCTTTCTTTTTTATTATAAATGGAAGAGATTAATATTATCATATTATCATCATTATCGTTATTATGAACATTATCATCATTATCATATTAGCATGTTATAACCATTATTGCAATTATTATCATAGATGTGATCACTATTATCATTATCATTGGAATTATTGTAGTTATAATACAAATACTAATAATAGCATCATCAATAATAACAATATTAATAATACTGACAATAATAACGAATTTATAATTATATTCTATCATTCTTCTAATTTTATCCTTATTATCGTAAATCATTACAGTATATATTTTTCAGTTATGCTAATTGTAAAATTAACAGTAATGATAAAGATAACAAAATAAGAATAACAATATTATAATATTATTGTTATTATTATTGATATTATATTATTTCTTTATCATTATTATTATTTTATCAGTTATTATACATCTTTTATAATAATAACAATAATAAAAGTAACAATAATAATAATAATAATAAAATAAAAATAATGATAATAGTAATGATATTAGTAATAATAATAGTAATAATAACAATAAGGATAATAATAATAATAGTAATAAAACAATATACAATTTTAATTTTTACAGTTATTAAAATTATTACCTTTATTACCCCAATAATTCCCAAAAAATCATCCTGAAATCGAAAAAAGGTTTTTTGGGGGGTATTTTCTCGAAAAAACTATATTTTTTAGATTTTTCCCTTTTCGATTTTGGATTTTTTTTTGTTTATCATCATTTTTTATTTTTCATTATTCTATCATTTCCCAATTTCCCCAAAGTATTAATTCACATTTCTATTGTTTTGCAATTAGCGCAGGCTTAATATTTTTCAAATATTTAAAAATAACATTAATAAAAATAAAAAATAAATAATTAATAATAAACTATATCATTCTTTCAAATATTATTTTTTTTTATCGTAATTTTTACAGTTATAATTTTTTTTTTTTATGCTAAAATAAAAATAATAATAATTTAATAATAAGAAAATATGACGATAACAATATTATAATAAAAAATTTTTATTATTATCATTTTTATCATTTTTAATTATTATTATTGCAGTATGAACATCTTTTTTTTAAATACTACTAAAAAAGTAATAAAATTTTTATAATACAATAATAATAAAATAAAAAAAAAAATGATAAATAAAAATAGAAAAATAATAAAAAATAATAATAATAATAACAAAAATAAAATAATGATGAGATAAAATAATAATAAAAAATAAAAATAATAATAATAATAAAATAATTAATAATAAAAAATAAAAACAATTTAATAATAACTGCCAAAATCATCATTTAAATCTGAAAAAAAGGCTTTTTTAGTATTTTGTAGCAAAAAATGATATAATAGCAAAATAAAATAATAAAAATATTTTAATAACTATTATTTTTTATTTTCTTTATCATTTTTATTCCCATTATTTAAGTTTTTAAACATCTCTTTCTGCAAAACAATTAAAAAAGCAATAATAAAATATATATAATGATAGTAATAATAAAAATTTGATAATAATGATAGTAATAATAATAAAATTTTTAAAATAATAATTGGATAAAATAGTAATAATAATAAGAAGAATTATTATTTTATTTTATTATATTAATTTTTTTATAACAAAAAATAATAATAAAATAATAATAATAAAAAACAAAAACGTTAATAATAGTATAAATAAAAAAATTGAATGATAAAAATAAAATAAAATAATAATAATAAACAATTTTTAAAATAATAATTTTTTTTATAATTATTTTTTAGTACCTGATATGTTGCCTAAAAAAGCATGAAAACAAAAAAAAAAAGCATTTTTGGGTTAGTCTGAAACGGATATATATTGCAAAATTTTTATGTTTTTTAGGATTTTTTTTTTTCCCTTTTTTTTTATAAAATGCAGCGATTTTTGTTATCATCATCAACATCATTTTTTCATATTCCTGAAATTCCGCAGTATAAAAGTATTTTTGGCAATTATACTAATAATAACACAATAAGTAACAATAAATTTATAATAAAATAATGAGTTTTGTTAAATTATTAATCAGTAATGATAATAATAAGAGTAACAATATGATAATAATATTTTATTACTATAATTTTATCTTTTTATTTTTTTATTTTAGTTAAAACTCTTTTTTAATAAAAAATAAGAGAAAATACTACACTATCTACGACTAAAAAAAAATAAAATAAAATAAGATAATAAAAAATAAAAATAAAGATAATAATAAAAATACGAAAAATAACATAATAATAATAACAACGCAATAAATAAAAATTTTAATAAAATAAAAAAAATAAATTTAAAAAATTTAAAAAAATAAATTTAAAAAAAATTTTAAAAATAAAAAAAAAAAAATAATAATAATAAAATTTAAAAAATAATTTTTTAATTTTTAAAAAAGAAGAAAA
>NC_051388.1:386808-391045 GCF_015228065.2 Penaeus monodon
TTAAAAAGGTTGAACTGAGGCCCACCACGGTGCGCAGGAAATGGCGCACCAGTGAGATTATTTCAGATAACACAACAGCGATATGCCTGCACAGGTCCTACCCTTCCATCATCCGCACTCTTCCGGGGATCACGGTCCGACCTTCTGTCAGACCGACTGCACCATCGCTGTTCCTCCAACGGTCTCCATGGCAGGCGGCTTATCCTCGGATAATCCGTTCAAATTCTTGTTTATATCAATAAAATCTGGTGATCAAATATTAGTTTTAATATATGGTTATTCTTTTGTCATTAGGTTATTCATTTGTCATTATAATTCTTGTTTATATCATTAAAATCTGGTTGATGAAATATTAGTTTTAATATATGGTTATTCTTTTGTCATTATTCCTTTTGGCTATGTCCTTCCAACCTAGAAGACTTCCAAAAATGAGAAAGATTGGTTCATGAAAGATATATGACTGACTCAGGTGAACATGGAGTGAAACTGATTTGCACGCTGTATACCTTTCAGGTATAGAATAATAAATATAATGCTAAGCTAAGTGTCGTGGGAAGCAGGAGCAGTAGCCATTTTTTGAAGGCATGGTTAAAGTATACAGTAGAGATGATGCACAATTATCGTTATTTTGTAAAACGTCGTTCTTTGGCTGTCACAAAAAGTTTAGTTGAAACTTGAAAGTGTTGTGTACTCATTTCAAATGATTGGCTATATAATTTGCCCTCATACACACACGCGTGGCGCGCGTATGCCCAAAATAATATTCACTAGAGTACTCATTTCAAATGATTGGTTATATAATTTTCCTAATACACACGCGCGCGCGCGCGTACGCTCAAATAATATACACTAGAATGCTTATAAATTTCATATCATAGCATTAAAAAAATTATATATAAAATATATATATATTTTATATATAATATATATATATATAGATATATAATATATGTATATATATATATATATATATATATATATATATATATATACATATATATATATATATATATATATATATATTATATATATATATATATATATATATATATATATACATATATATATATATATATATATATATATATATATATATATATATATATATATATATATATAATTTTTTAATGCTATGATATGAAATTTATAAGCATTCTAGTGTATATTATTTTGAGCGTACGCGCGCGCGCGCGTGTGTATTAGGAAAATTATATAACCAATCATTTGAAATGAGTACTCTAGTGAATATTATTTTGGGCATACGCGCGCACGCGTGTGTGTATGAGGGCAAATTATATAGCCAATCATTTGAAATGAGTACACAACACTTTCAAGTTCAACTAAACTTTTTGTGACAGCCAAAGAACGACGTTTACAAAGTAACGATAATTGTGCATCATCTCTACTGTATACTTTAACCATGCCTTCAAAAAATGGCTACTGCTCCTGCTTCCCACGAACACTTAGCTTAGCATTATATTTATTTATTCTATACCTGAAAGGTATACAGCGTGCAAATCAGTTTCACTCCATGTTCACCTGAGTCAGTCATATATCTTTCATGAACCAATCTTTCTCATTTTTGGAAGTCTTCTAGGTTGGAAGGACATAGCCAAAAGGAATAATGACAAAAGAATAACCATATATTAAAACTAATATTTCATCAACCAGATTTTAATGATATAAACAAGAATTATAATGACAAATGAATAACCTAATGACAAAAGAATAACCATATATTAAAACTAATATTTGATCAACCAGATTTTATTGATATAAACAAGAATTTGAACGGATTATCCGAGGATAAGCCGCCTGCCATGGAGACCGTTGGAGGAACAGCGATGGTGCAGTCGGTCTGACAGAAGGTCGGACCGTGATCCCCGGAAGAGTGCGGATGATGGAAGGGTAGGACCTGGTGCAGGCATATCGCTGTTGTGGTTATCTGAAAATAATCTCACTGGGTGCGCCATTTCGCTTGCGCACCGATGGTGGACCTCAGTTCCAACCGGGAATTTGTAACCTTCCTTCATGTAATGTCAAGCCCCCATTACCCACACTCAGGTTGCTGTGAAGAAAATCAAGTATGTGATCATGAAGACAGCACCCAACGGGAATATTGACTGTGAGGAGTTCGACAGAAGATTACTGGAGTTGCTTAACACCCCAAATTTCACTGGTCGTTCTCCTACTCAGATTTTGTTTGGAATGCCCCCTTCACTCCTGTGTGCCTGCCCACTCTAGTGCCTGTAGCCGTGCAGAGTTTCCATAGAGCTGAGAAGGATAAGTAAAACAAGTAGTGACAATTCCGCAAGTTGTTTATTTCACAAAAGTTAGGCATATACATACACAAGAGGTGAGGATCACAGAACAAGGAATAACCAATCACGAGCGGTCACCCCTCGCGTGATCTGCGTGGCGTATGGCGAGCGGCCATCCACTCGCGTGATCATCGCTTGTAACTGCGGGGTCGAGCAAACTAGCGACCAAGCGGAAAGAGTGGCAGACCAAGGCTGAAGACTGCAGCTGGGCCAAGTATGTGAAGACCTGCCATGACAAGTGTGCCCACTCACTCCCCAATTTAGAAAATGGGGCGCATGTGCGAATCCAGGATCCCACATTTAAACGTTGGGATAAGATAGGCACTGTCATGAGTGTTGGCAAATCTCGTGATTATCACATCAGGCTGCCAAGTGGCCGCATACTGTGGCGCAATCGATGCTTCTCGCGCCCTACACAGCTCATGATTGGAAGAACAGCTGTCAGACGACGCACCTGGATCTATGCATGTTGAAACCTGATGTTCAGAACTCACCAAACTGAAGTCCGTTCAAGATTCCCACTAGTGAACGTAAAGGGGGAGGGAGATGTGGGTTGTGATACTGAAGTGAGTTGTAATAATGAAGTGAGTGCTATTATATACTGGTTATGATGACAGTATTATCTACGTATGTTACGATAATTATGTGATTATATTATATATACTACGTTTTGTGTGATATGGTATGCCATATGAAATATAGAAGATTATGCTTAGTTTATATTGCTGTATAGCATATCACCTGTGTAAAAGAATGAGAGCCTCTGTACGATTTGTAGAGTACAATATTTTATTTTGTCTCTGTAGCCAGATGTTGGGCAGCAGAACTCTCTGACGGAGCCTGGCGTGTGGAGCAGTGAAACATAAAGAGTTCCCTTTTATTTTTGTCAGTGCTGATCTCCAATGAACCTACTTTTGTTTCCAATGGAGTTTTCTTCACCCACAAATACTGTAGAGAAACAGCACACATAGGAAGGTGGCATATCTACAAAGCTTTCAGGGATAAAATGAAATACGCGCAGTATGAATCTCCAGTCTGCAGCCTTCAGCTGCTATTGGATTTTACAATAAAAATACACAATTAAAAAGTGCTGTCTTGGTACCAGATTCCGTATATATATAAATAATGTTTTTAAATAACCACTCTTTTTACCAGTGTTTGAGTTAAGGCCCTTTGCCTGCAGTTTTAATGTTATGTGTTGCCAAATCGCTTTTTTCCCTGGTACTATCAGACAGTTGGGGTTTACTATTTTTGAACGCTTCAATTGGCAGATATGGCCAAGCTATAAAGAGAAAAAAGTAAATCAAATGGTTTTTAAAAGTTCATCACAGAAAGCAAAGACGAGGGGAAAAAATAATGTAGAATGACTTTAGTGCATATGCAAATACAAAAAACATGTATCCACATATTCCTGCAAACCAAACATTTTGTTGGATTGATTAAGTAGTGTCGTTCTTTTTGCCAAAACCAATTAAAAGAAAGACAAAATGCAAACTACAATTTTCTTTGAAGTCAGTAAACGTATGAAAACGTGGATTTAGAGACTAGATAGGAGAAACTCGTGTGTCATTATTATTATCATTATTACTATTATTATTATTATTATTATTATTATTATTATTATTGTTATTATTATTTATTATTATTATTATTATTATTATTATTATTATTATTATTATTATTATTATTATTATTACTATTATTATTATTATTATTATTATTATTATCCTTATTATTATTATTATCCTTATCATTATTATTATTATCATTATTATCATTACTACCATCATTATATCATTATGATACCAGCACTGTTATTACGAATATTACCACTACTATTCTTACGACACAAATATCAAAACTAAGATTTAAATAACTATGCGATCTACAGTTTAAATTTACAGTCTATACAGATA
>NC_051388.1:391145-393645 GCF_015228065.2 Penaeus monodon
ATAATAAAATAATAATAATAATAATTAATAAAATAAAATAAAGTAAAAAATGAAATAATAATAATCAACCACACACACAATAATAATAATAATAATAATAATAATAATAATGATAATAATATAATCAAGTTTCATAAAATTTGTCATTATTCTCATTTTTCTCATCACTGTTGTCATGATTAATACAGTTCAGATAATTACTATCCTTATTACCCTAATGATTGCCAAAATCATCACTGAAAAAAACAAAACAAAAAAAAACGGCATTTTGGAGTAGAATCTGAAAAGCCTATATTTACTAGATTTTGCCGCTTTTTCGACTTTTGGGAATTTTATCCTTAATTATAAATGGAAGCGATTACTGTTATTATCATAATAATGAGAATAATAACAATTATTATGTCCATTTATAATAGAAAAAGGGCAAAGAAAACAAATCCCAAAAGTCGAAATATCAGACATTACTCAAAAATGACGTTTTTTTCGATTTCAATGATGAATTTGGCAATTATTAGGTTAATTATCATAGTAATGATCCTAATTGTATTAATCATAACAATAATTATGATGAAAATGAGAATAATGAGAATTTTTAAAGAAATTGTAATTATAATAAGAATTTTGATAATAATGGGAATAATTGTAGTAGCATTAGTAATAATAATAATAATAATAATAATAATAATAATAATAATAATAATAATAATAATAATAATAATAATAATAATAATATTATTATTATATTATAATTACAATTATTATTATTAATATAATTATCATTATTATTATTAAAATTAGAAAATTAGAAAAAACAAGATTTATGATAAGAATGATAATAATGATAATTATAGTAATTATAATATTGTTACTATTGTTATCGTTATTATTATTATCATTATTATTTTTATTATTAGTATAACTGCAAAAATATATATTATAACTGTATAATGAACAAAAAATATATATATGACAGCGATAATTACAAAATTAATGATAATAATATTGAAAATGAAAGTTTTTGTTGTTATTATTATCATCATTGTTTATATAGTTATTATTATTTCTTTGTTATTATTATTATTGTTATTATTATTACTGGTATTATTATCGTTATTATTATCATTATTACAATTATTATCATCATTATTATTATTATCATTATTATTATTATTATTATAATTATTATTATTATTATTATTATTATAATCATTATCATTATTATTATCATTATTACAATTATTATTATTATTATTATTATTATTATTATTATTATTATCATTATTATTATTATCATTATTATTATTATAATTATTTTCTTTATTATTATCATCATTATTTTTATTATTATTAATATTACTTTTATTATTAGAATTATTACAAAATAATGTATTGTAACTGCAATAATTACAATAATAATGATATAAATAATAATAGTAATAACAATACTTATTATAATATTGTCATTGTTATTATTACTGTTATTATTATCATTATTATTATTTCTATCATTAGCATAATTGTAAAAAAAACTGTAATAATTACGATGATAAGGAAAATAATTTGAGGAATTATATATATATTTTTATAAAATCGTTATTATTGTTATTATTATTGCTGTTGTTATTGTTATTGATGTTATCAAAAAATATACTATAGCTGCAATAATTGCAATAATAATGATAACAATGATGATATTGATGATAATGATTGCAATAATGATAAAGATGATAATAATGAAGATAATGATGATAATGATGACAACGATTGTAATGAGGATAATGATGATAGTTATGATGATAACAGTAACCACTTTCATGTATAATAAAAAAAGGAAAAGGAATAACATACCAAAATTCGAAAAAGCGGCAAAATCTAGCAAAATATAGCCTTTTGAGATTATACTCCAGACGGCCATTTTTTCAAATTCATTGATGATTTTGACAATCATTAGGTAATAATTATCAAAATTGTTATTACTATTATTATCATTTTTTAATTATTAATATTATTATTATAATTTATCATTATTATTATTATTATTATTATTATTATTATTATTATTATTATTATTATTATTATTATTATTGTTAATAAATTATTAATAAAATATTATAAGTATTATTACAAAAAGCTGTATTATAACTGCAATAATAGGAATAATAATGTTATAAATGATAATGATAATAGTAATTATTATAATTTTTTTTTTGTTATTATTATCATTATTATCACTTTTATTATTAGCATAATTGGGAACAAACATTATAACTAATAATTACGGTAATAAGGATAATCATTAGAACAATGATATAAATTATTATTATTATTGATGCTATTATTAGTATAACTGCCAAAAAATATGTATAATTGCAATATTTTGAATAATAATGATAATGATGATGATATTGATTATAATAATTGTTTTAATGATGATAAAGATGATAATAATAATGATAATGTTGACAATGATGTTGATTACGATAAAAAGTATGATAATGAT
>NC_051388.1:408645-411145 GCF_015228065.2 Penaeus monodon
TCTATTTTAGCAGAACAGCATCCGGATGATTGGGTAAAGTTAATTCCCCATGTAAGATTAGCTCTCAATACTGCAGTTCATCGCACCATCAACGAAACACCGCTGTACTTGCTTCTGGGAAGAGACAACTACTTTCCCACAGTTCTTACCAGTTTACAAAAGACTGATGAGGAGGCTACTCAACTCCTTCGAAGGCGACTACGAGAAGCTCGAGACTGCTGTCCAGACATCCCGCAATCCCCGAGAACGATGGACACAAGATAACAATCGTCGTGCACGAGGAAGATTTGAACCAAAGGTAGGACACCTTGTCTTGATACGTGTCTTTCATCCGGAAATGCGGCGACATCGATCCAGGTTTGGACCTCGTTGGCAGGACCAGTTGGGGTATTAAAACAAACGGGCCCGGTTACATATATCATGAGGGACCCAATTTCGGCGCAAAAGGAGCTCCGGTGCCACGTCAATCAGCTCAGGAAATACGTCGCCCGCGAAGAGTTCGAGTTTATGAGGGTACCGATTTAAGATAACACCAATGATGCAGATGATCCAGGAGATCAGCCAGGAGATTGTTACCTGCCCCCAGTGGAAGAGAAAGACCAGGCGGAGCCAGAAGACCCTCAGACTTCACGACGATACGAGCAATCGGATTCAGATGGTGACTAAGGGTTAGGCACCACCAGGCACAGGGTAATATGTTCCAGAAGGGAGTGCGTCTGTACTAAACGGTCGCGAGCACCAGTTGATTCACTAAGCCTTGTTTGTATACTATTCTAGAGTATACTTGTTAGACCACTGATAACATTTCTCTCTAGTTCGCAGATTTTGAAGTCCTGGTTGGTGCCCTTCAACAGATCACCAAGAGCTACAGCAGCTTGCGCTCCATCATCATATACTCCATTTCTAGAGCTCCCGAGGCCCTCAAACACCATGAGGTCTTTTATTAGTAGCGGGGGTGTTGTAGTGGACTGTCGGGTTATAATGAAAATTTTAAACACAAATTTACGGATTTCTCCTTCGGCAGCCTGACCTCGTATATAAACCGAAGTATCCCCTTGGAAAAAACTCTACTCCAGGCTTAAGTATAGACGTGCTAACTCTCCTGCCCTTAATTAATACAAGCTGGATGGATGAAGCCAGTTGCACACCTGTCGGGGAGGCGAAGACACCATCCCCTCTTGCGGAAGTAAATATTGATGAGCTTTGCTGATTGACCTGTAAGGGAATTAAATACATATTTATAAACAGTACATATATGTGTAAATATATATATATATATATATACATATATATGCATATATATATATATATATATATATATATATATATATATATATATATATATATATATATGATATATATAATAGTATATAACACATTATATATATATAATATATAATATATATATATATATATATTATATATATATATGTATATATATATATATATGTATATATATACATATATATACACATACGTCTATATTTAGAGAGATAGATATATAGTTAAATGGATATATATATAATATATATATATTATATATAATATATATAATATATATATATATATATATATATATATATATATATATATATATGTATATATACACATTTAATATATATTATATATATATATATATATATATATATATATATATAATATATATATAATATATATATATATAATATATCCATTTAACTATATATCTATTCTCTAAATATAGATGTATGTGTATATGTATGGATATATATGTATATATATACATATATATACACATACGTCTATATTTAGAGAGATAGATATATAGTTAAATGGATATATATATATATATATATATATATATATATATATATATATATATATATATATATATATATGTACCCACGGCCCATCTCTCATTCCTCGCGACAAGTCTCGTCGAGCTGCCCATGCTATATCTCCTGGGTCGTCCCACAGGCCTACTCCACCCAGGGTTGTCCTGCAGAGAGACAACCTGATGGGCAGGGTCGTCCACAGGGAAACGAGCTAGGTAACCATATAGCCTGAGTTCCCGATCCCAGATTATGCAAGTAATAGGTCCCATGCCAGTCTCACGGTGTAACTGCCAGTTGGACATGTGGTCCTGCCAACTTTACCCCATGATCCGGCAAAGGGATTTGTTACAAAAGGCATCAAGGCGAGACTCCAAGACACTGGATAGCATCCAGGTTTCGCTTCCATAGAGCAAAATTGGAAGTATCGAGGCCTTGAAGACAAGCAGCTTGGTCCTTCTTCATAGGTACGGACATCTCCAAACGCTCTTGTTGATCAAGTTCATAGTTCCTGTTGCCAGACCAATCCGTTTATTGACTTCTTAGTCTGACAGCCCAGAGATATGGACTACACTACCAAGGTATGTAAAACTCTCTGTAACTTCATCGTCCACGCCGCAAGCATGGATCGACTGAACGGTTCCCTCTAACAGGCCCCCAAAGTCCTGAATCTTGGTCTTGGTCCAGGA
>NC_051388.1:421145-431145 GCF_015228065.2 Penaeus monodon
ATAATCAAAATAAGTACAATAATAATAATAATAATCGTTATAATATTGTTATTATTATTGTTGTTGTTATTAGTATACTTGCAGAAATATATATTATAACTGCAATAGTTGCAATAATGATAATAATTGCAATAATGATGATAATAATTGCAATAATGATGATAATAATATCAATGATGATAATAATTGCAATAATGATGATAATGATGATGATAAAGATGATAATGATGATATTTATGATGATAACGATTATAATGATGATAAGCATGATATAATGATCATAATAACAGGAATTTTGTCCACATATAACAAAAAAAAAAGTAAAAGACCAAAACTCCAAAATGACGTTTTTCGATTCCTTTGATGATTTTGGCAATTATTAGTGTAATAATGATAAGAATTACCAGAATTGTATTAATCATGACAATAATGATGATAAAGTGAGAATAAAGAAAATTTTGATAACATTGATGATTATCAATATATTACTATTATCATTATTATTATTATTATTATTATTATTATTATTATTTATTATATTATTATTATTATTACTTCAATTATTAGTATTATTGAGAAAAAAATATATTATAAACTGTAATAATAACAATGATAATCAAAATAAGTACAATAATAATAATAATAGTTATAATATTGTTATTAATATTGTTATTGTTATTATTATCATTTATTATTATTTATACTGGTGGTATAATTTCAAAAATTATGATTATAACAGTAATAATTACAGTAATAACGATATTAATTAAAATAATGATATCAATATTTATTATCAAATCTTTTATTATTGTTATCATTACTGTTATTACTATTATTATTGTTGTTGTATTAGTATACTTGTTGTTATTTTTATTGTTCTTCCTTTTTTTCTTTTTTTTAGTATACTTGCAGAAATATATATTATACTGCAATAGTTGCAATAATGATGATAATAATTGCAATAATGATGATAATAATTGCAATAATGATGATAATGATGATGATAATGATGATGATAACGATAATAATGATGATAATCATGATAATAATGATCATAATAACAGGATTCTGTCCATATATAATACAAAAAAGGTAAAAGAAAAAAAATCCCAGAAGTCGAAAAAGTGGCAAATTCTAGCGAAATATAGCCTTATGAGAGTATACTCCAAATGACGTTTAATCGATTCATTTGATAATTTTGGCAATTATTAGGGTAATAATGATAATAATTACCAGAAATTGTATTAATCATGACAATAATGATGATAAAAGTGAGAATAAAGAGAATTTTGATAACATTTGATTCGCAAAAAAAAAGAAAAAGAAAAAAAAAAGTCCACAAATATATTTATCACCCATTCTTAGTTTTTCTGTTGCTCTATTTCTGTTTTCCTTATTACAGGGAAGTAGTAAAACCTAGATGTTATTAATTCCTAAATACATTCTTTCTTCCTTGGTTCCACTGCCGTCATTATGAAATAACTCGTATGATAATGGAGTTGTTGTTGTTGTTGTTATTATTATTTTTTATTGTTTTTATCGTTATTATTGACTGTCATCATTATTATTACCTTTTAATTGATTATTTGTGTAGTAGAAATAATAGTGGTAGTTGTCATAATAGCAGTTCTGGTATCATAATGATATAATGGTGGTATTAATTATAACAATAACAATAGAAATAATAATTTGAAAATAAATAACTAAATAAATAGTAATAATAATTATATACAAGTTTGTCCTATCTAGTCTCTAAATCCAGTTTTTTACGTCTACTGCCTCAAAGAAAATCGCAGCCTTTGCATTTCATATCTTTCTTTTAATTGGTTTTGGAAAAAATAAAGACATCTACTTCCGAGTCAACCCAGCAAAATGTTTCGTTTGCAGGAATATGTAAATAAATGTGTTTTTAGTATCTGTATATGAGCACTGCAATTATTTCATTCTATTGTTATATTTTCCTCGTCTTGTTTCTGTGATGACTCTTCAAAACCATTTAATTTACTTTTCTTTATATCTTGGCATATCTGCTAATTGAAGCGTTCAAAATGAATAAACTCTAAGTATCTGATAGTACCAGGGAAAAAACATATTTGGCAACAAGTAACATTAAAATTGAAGACAATAGGCTATTCCCTTTAATCCAGACACCTTTGGTAAAAGAGGGGGATTTAAAAACAATAATTATATATAATTTTTAATTGTGTATTTTATTGTAAAATCCAATACAGTTGAAGATTGCAAACTGGATATTTATACTGCGTGTATTCCGTTTTATCCTTGAAACCTTTATGAGTATGCCACTTTCCAAACAATGGGGAATATCATGTAGCATATGGCAGCTCTCTTTATCCAACTTTTACCTCCTTTTATAAGAATATTCCGTTCATATTCTTGTTTACAATATCATTAAAATCTGGTTGATCAGATATTAGTCATTATTCTTTTGCCTATGTCCTTCCAACCTAGAAGACTTTCAAAAATGAGACAGATTGGTTCACAGAATATATGCGACTGACTCAAGTAAATGGAGTGAACTGATTTGCACGTTGTATATTTTTCAGGTATATAACAAATACATATAATGAAGCTCGTGGGAAGCAGGGCAGTAGATATTTCTTGAAGCCATGGACGAAGTATCAGTAAAGATGTTGCACAGTACTTCATTCTCCTTTGGTAAGCGTTGTTCCTGGCTGTCACAAAGATCTTAACTGAATTGAAAGTTTTGTGTACTCATTTCAAATGACTGGCTATATGATTTGCCCTAATACGAGTATACAGACCGCGACCACGCTCAAAATAATATTAAATAGAATAATTTTCAATATCATGACACAGCATTTCAAATTTTACAGCAAAATATGATGTATGGAATTAATTCTAAATATAGATACATTTCTGATTATCATTATTGCAACCATTATCATTTTTATTATTATCATCATCATTGTTACTACTACTGTTATCAATATACAATCAACCATCAAATTCAGGGTCAGGGAAAGGCCTAAATCCTTGCTAGAAAGTTTTCTGGAACACTTGCATCTACAATGAATTCTGCATCACCTCCAGCAGCAGCAAAGAGAAAAAGGTAAGCAGAAGAATTAGAGTCAAAGACAAAAGAGATTTTGCGCAACAGCGGTTAAAAGGAATAGTACACTTATTCATATATATATAATTATATATATATATATATATATATATATACTATATATATATATATATATATATATTTTTTTTTTTTTTTTTTTTTTTTTTTTTTTTTTTTTTTTTTGAGAATTTGCACTTCAGAAGATTATAACAGTAATAATTACAGTAATAACGATATTAATTAAAATAATGATATCAATATTTATTATAAAATCGTTAGTATTGTTATTATTATTGTTATTACTATTATTATTGTTGTTGTTATTATTATATTTGCAGAAATGTATATTATAACTGCAATATTTGTAATAATAATGATAATAACTGTAATAATTTCAATGATAATGATAATAATTGGAATAATGATGATAATAACTGCAATAATGATGATAATCATGATAATG
The DNA here is from genome assembly GCF_015228065.2 of Penaeus monodon. NCBI lineage: Eukaryota > Metazoa > Arthropoda > Malacostraca > Decapoda > Penaeidae > Penaeus > Penaeus monodon. The sequence continues at coordinate 424,700 of NC_051388.1, forward strand.
ATGATGATAATCATGATAATGATGATGATAACGATAACATTTGATGATTATCAATGTTATTACTATTATCATTATTATTATTATTATTATTATTATTATTATTATTATTATTATTGTTATTATCATTGTTGTTATTATTATTATTACTTTAATTATTAGCATTATTGACAAAAAATATATTATAACTATAATAATAACAATAATAATCAAAATAAGTACAATAATAATAATAATAATCGTTATAATATTGTTATTAATATCATTGTTATTATTATCATTATTGTTATTTATACTGGTGGTGTAATTGCAAAAATAATGATTATAACAATAATAATTACAGTAATAACGATATTAATTAAAATAATGATATCAATATTTATTATAAAATCGTTATTATTGTTATTATTATTGTTGTTGTTATTAGTATACTTGCAGAAATATATATTATAACTGCAATAGTTGCAATAATGATAATAATTGCAATAATGATGATAATAATTGCAATAATGATGATAATAATATCAATGATGATAATAATTGCAATAATGATGATAATGATGATGATAAAGATGATAATGATGATATTTATGATGATAACGATTATAATGATGATAAGCATGATAATAATGATCATAATAACAGGAATTTTGTCCACATATAACAATAAAAAAAAGGTAAAAGACCAAAACTCCAAAATGACGTTTTTTCGATTCCTTTGATGATTTTGGCAATTATTAGTGTAATAATGATAAGAATTACCAGAATTGTATTAATCATGACAATAATGATGATAAAAGTGAGAATAAAGAAAATTTTGATAACATTTGATGATTATCAATATTATTACTATTATCATTATTATTATTATTATTATTATTATTATTATTATTATTATTATTATTATTATTATTATTATTACTTCAATTATTAGTATTATTGAGAAAAAAATATATTATAACTGTAATAATAACAATGATAATCAAAATAAGTACAATAATAATAATAATCGTTATAATATTGTTATTAATATTATTATTGTTATTATTATCATTATTATTATTTATACTGGTGGTATAATTGCAAAAATAATGATTATAACAGTAATAATTACAGTAATAACGATATTAATTAAAATAATGATATCAATATTTATTATAAAATCGTTATTATTGTTATCATTACTGTTATTACTATTATTATTGTTGTTGTTATTAGTATACTTGCAGAAATATATATTATAACTGCAATAGTTGCAATAATGATGATAATAATTGCAATAATGATGATAATAATTGCAATAATGATGATAATGATGATGATAATGATGATGATAACGATAATAATGATGATAATCATGATAATAATGATCATAATAACAGGAATTCTGTCCATATATAATACAAAAAAGGTAAAAGAAAAAAAATCCCAGAAGTCGAAAAAGTGGCAAATTCTAGCGAAATATAGCCTTATGAGAGTATACTCCAAAATGACGTTTTATCGATTCATTTGATAATTTTGGCAATTATTAGGGTAATAATGATAATAATTACCAGAATTGTATTAATCATGACAATAATGATGATAAAAGTGAGAATAAAGAGAATTTTGATAACATTTGATTCGCAAAAAAAAAGAAAAAAGAAAAAAAAAGTCCACAAAATATATTTATCACCCATTCTTATGTTTTTCTGTTGCTCTATTTCTGTTTTCCTTATTACAGGGAAGTAGTAAAACCTAGATGTTATTAATTCCTAAATACATTTCTTTCTTCCTTGGTTCCACTGCCGTCATTATGAAATACTCGTATGATAATGGAGTTGTTGTTGTTGTTATTATTATTATTTTTTTATTGTTTTTATCGTTATTATTGACTGTCATCATTATTATTACCTTTTAATTGATTATTTGTGTAGTAGAAATAATAGTGGTAGTTGTCATAATAGCAGTTCTGGTATCATAATGATATAATGGTGGTATTAATTATAACAATAACAATAGAAATAATAATTTGAAAATAAATAACTAAATAAATAGTAATAATAATTATATACAAGTTTGTCCTATCTAGTCTCTAAATCCACGTTTTTTACGTCTACTGTCTTCAAAGAAAATCGCAGCCTTTGCATTTCATATCTTTCTTTTAATTGGTTTTGGAAAAAATAAAGACATCTACTTCCGAGTCAACCCAGCAAAATGTTTCGTTTGCAGGAATATGTAAATAAATGTGTTTTTAGTATCTGTATATGAGCACTGCAATTATTTCATTCTATTGTTATATTTTCCTCGTCTTTGTTTCTGTGATGAACTCTTCAAAACCATTTAATTTACTTTTTCTTTATATCTTTGGCATATCTGCTAATTGAAGCGTTCAAAATGAATAAACTCTAAGTATCTGATAGTACCAGGGAAAAAAATATTTGGCAACAAGTAACATTAAAATTGAAGACAATAGGCTATTCCCTTAATCCAGACACCTTTGGTAAAAAGAGGGGGAATTTAAAAACAATAATTATATATAATTTTTAATTGTGTATTTTTATTGTAAAATCCAATACAGTTGAAGATTGCAAACTGGATATTTATACTGCGTGTATTCCGTTTTATCCTTGAAACCTTTATGAGTATGCCACTTTCCAAACAATGGGGAATATCATGTAGCATATGGCAGCTCTCTTTATCCAACTTTTACCTCCTTTTATAAGAATTTTCCGTTCATATTCTTGTTTACAATATCATTAAAATCTGGTTGATCAGATATTAGTCATTATTCTTTTTGCCTATGTCCTTCCAACCTAGAAGACTTTCAAAAAATGAGACAGATTGGTTCACAGAATATATGCGACTGACTCAAGTAAATGGAGTGAAACTGATTTGCACGTTGTATATTTTTCAGGTATATAACAAATACATATAATGAAGCTCGTGGGAAGCAGGGGCAGTAGATATTTCTTGAAGCCATGGACGAAGTATCAGTAAAGATGTTGCACAGTTACTTCATTCTCCTTTGGTAAGCGTTGTTCCTTGGCTGTCACAAAGATCTTAACTGAATTTGAAAGTTTTGTGTACTCATTTCAAATGACTGGCTATATGATTTGCCCTAATACGAGTATACAGACACGCGACCACGCTCAAAATAATATTAAATAGAATAATTTTCAATATCATGACACAGCATTTCAAATTTTACAGCAAAATATGATGTATGGAATTAATTCTAAATATAGATACATTTCTGATTATCATTATTGCAACCATTATCATTTTTATTATTATCATCATCATTGTTACTACTACTGTTATCAATATACAATCAACCATCAAATTCAGGGTCAGGGAAAGGCCTAAATCCTTGCTAGAAAGTTTTCTGGAACACTTGCATCTACAATGAATTCTGCATCACCTCCAGCAGCAGCAAAGAGAAAAAGGTAAGCAGAAGAATTAGAGTCAAAGACAAAAGAGATTTTGCGCAACAGCGGTTAAAAGGAATAGTACACTTATTCATATATATATATATATATATATATATATATATATATATATATATATATATATATTTTTTTTTTTTTTTTTTTTTTTTTTTTTTTTTGAGAATTTGCACTTCAGAAGACCAAAAGCTCTCTGAATGTTCATGGTTGAAAGAATATAGCTGCATGCTTGGTAATTCTTTATGGTTTATATAGTACTCCTTGTGGATTGGTATATGTATATGTGCCCCATCTAAAGCACCAACTACTTAAAATTCTCCTATGTATTTCCTCGGCCTTCCAGAAACACCCCATGGCATTTCGCGGCAACATGATAACACCGAAAATAATACGAAATGCTGCGATAAAGTAATGCTAATTGACAACTCTGCCCTTACAGCTGCCTTCCTGCGTTGCCTGGAACGGCCACACAGTTTTTGTTTCACCGGGAAAGTGTCTTCCTAATGTCTTCCTTCTCTGCTGGTTTCCTTACATAAGGAATGCCATTAATTTTTTCTTCCCTGTAGCCTCTTTCACGGTTGTTTCTTTTCTCTTTTATTTTGTTTTTGTTTTCTTTTCTCTTTTATTTGTTTCTTTTCTCTTTTTTTTTCTTTTTTTCCCGATGTTTTTCAGTTACAGAGATTGGAGTTCATTTTCTCCTCTTCCCTTCCCTATGTCCTTTTACGTGGCTGGGATAAGCGGTTTCTCCCCACTCCCCGGTCAGCGGCAGAGGTGGGGATGAGCGGTGTTTTTTGCTTTCAATTCCGATAACAATGGGGATGAACGGTGTTTTTTGCTTTCAATTACTTCCTCTCTTCTAGCCCACTCTATTACAGATTTGATGGCATGAGCAAGGACATCGAGTTTGCCCTCCCTCTTCCTCACCCGTGCTCAGTTTGGAGGCGTTTGGTTTTGGTTCAGGAGTGAAGGGTACTTATTACTGTGAACACCAAGGGCTTCAACCTTTTCAGCGTTGACGACTTATTCTTCAGGTTGGACGGGACATTTTACAAACTGTCCGAGTCTGAGCTCTCGCGACTTTAGCAGGGATACATCGCGTCCACTACAACTCCCTTTGCCCACCGAGCGGCCAGCACAGCTGAGCGAGAGGCATTATCATTTTTATTATTATCATCATCATTGTTACTACTACTGATATCAATATACAATCAACCATCAAATTCAGGGTCAGGGAAAGGCCTAAATCCTTTCTAGAAAGTTTTCTGGAACACTTGCATCTACAATGAATTCTGCATCACCTCCAGCAGCAGCAAAGAGAAAAAGGTAAGCAGAAGAATTAAAGTTTTGTTTTTGTTTTTTCTCTTTTATTTGTTTCTTTTCTTTTTTTCTCTCTCTCTTTTTCCGATGTTTTTCAGTTACAGAGATTGGAGTTCATTTTCTCCTCTTCCCTTCCCTATGTCCTTTTACACGGCTGGGATAAGCGGTTTCTCCCCACTCCCCGGTCAGCGGCAGAGGTGGGGATGAACGGTGTTTTTTGCTTTCAATTCCGATAACAATGGGGATGAACGGTGTTTTTTGCTTTCAATTACTTCCTCTCTTCTAGCCCACTCAATTACAGATTTGATGGCATGAGCAAGGACATCGAGTTTGCCCTCCCTCTTCCTCACCCGTGCTCAGTTTGGAGGCGTTTGGTTTTGGTTCAGGAGTAAAGGGTACTTATTACTGTGAACACCAAGGGCTTCAACCTTTTCAGCGTTGACGACTTATTCTTCAGGTTGGACGGGACATTTTACAAACTGTCCGAGTCTGAGCTCTCGCGACTTTAGCAGGGATACATCGCGTCCACTACAACTCCCTTTGCCCACCGAGCGGCCAGCACAGCTGAGCGAGAGGCCCCAACAGGTGGCGGGCCAGGCGAAGGCCTCCTTAGCCAAACTTGCGGGTTGTCGGGCGTGTGCCCACCTTGACGTCAGGGGAAGGTGCTGACTGTGTTGGGCGCTCTGGTCGAGGGCAACTCGAAGAACTGTCAACAGACTAGAAGTTCAGTGCACAAAAATCTTATCTGAAAGGAGAGAGGATTAGTATATCCATCCTTTACAAGTGACAGCAGGCAAATACATGACTGCAAATCTCAGGAATATATAGGGCGAGTGACCACGACCTCCTAAAATAAATAAATAAATAAATAAATAAATAAATGAAAAAATGATAAAAAATAAGAATGAAAAATAAGAAACTTAAAATTAAACTGCAAACTAAACAAACCTAAAACTTAAATCCAAAACTCGAAAAGGCTTTAAACTAAATGAAATGAACTTAAAAACTAAATGACTTTAAAGTAAAACCTTAAACTAAGAAAACCATACCTTAAAGCTATACTTAAATACACATATAACTTAAAACGGAACTAAAAGAACATTCCAGAAAAATAAACACAGTCAGCCCCTACTAGAAAAATAAAAGCATTACAGGATTACAGCATTACATGTTAAAAAAAAATAAAAGTAAAAAAGGAGGGATCTCAGGCAGGTAACTACTGAAGTGGTAGATCAGCGACCCTCTGGTAGATTTTGGGCAGGTCGGGCAGAGCTCGTTGTGCGGCCTACGTCAGTCTCACTCGGGAGCTCACACATCCTTTATATATTGCTTAGGGTCTGCAGGGATGGCTGCAATAAACGTGTCTTTCTGTGAAAGAGGTTATACCTTACTCTCCCACGTCTATTACGACTGACGTTGGGAAGACGTACTGCTGAAAGCAACATCGTTGCGCCTGGCTCAGTGTTGTCAGGTAACCTGGTAAACATGATTAGGGCTATTGTATGGAGACGCGTCTGGAAAGGTCGGCTACAGCTTAGACAGGCGCAGCTGGTACGCGTGACAATTGTATCCTGTGGCCTATAACCATCAAAGTCCAGAAGGCCTTTCACTAATGCAGCAAGGGCACCATATTGCAGAGTTACCTCCAGGCCATAGTTTTAACAAGCATTGTTCCTTCCGTAGTAAGAGCTCCTCCGTCAGAAG
>NC_051388.1:446145-451145 GCF_015228065.2 Penaeus monodon
GAGGTAGGAGTAAGTGATGAACTTCCAGTACCAGGAGTACAGATGTGGTTAGGGAATGATTTGGCGGGTGTAAGACAGTCCCTGAACCCATTATGTGTGAAAACCCACTTGGAGAGGAAGCTTCTGTAGAGGTGAGCTATGTCGACAAGCGTGATGGAACTGTGATAAATGACTCAAGTGTGTATAAATTTAATAGAGAGACAAACAGTGAAGATATATATCCTTCCTGTGTCGTGACTAGAGCAATGTCAAAGAGAGAAGAACCAAATGAACTAGGAGTAGGGAATTTATTTGAGAAAAAATTTAGAAACTGATGATAATGCAGTAGGACTGAAGGAGAATAAATGTGATGGTGTAGAATTGAAATTAAGTATATTACCAGATTTTGTCGTTGACAAAAAGGAATTGGTAAAACTACAGATGGGTGATGAGAGTCTGAAGGGATTTTGGAGTGAAGCAAGGAGAAATGGTGGTAACAATTGGATTTTATGTACATGGTGAGGTATTAATGAGAAAGTGGAGACCTGTGGATGTTCCAGGGTCAGATCATTGGGAGGTGAGGAAGCAGATTGTAATCCCATAGGAATATAGGGTACATGTTATTGCTTTGTCCAATGATTCCTGTTTGTCTGGACATTTAGGTATTAGGAAGACAACTGATAGGTTGCTGACCCATTTTTATTGGCCAAATATGAAGAACGATGTATCCAATTATTGTAAAACGTGTGAAATATGCCAAAGAGTAGGTATACCAAAACAGGTCATACAACCCTCACCTTTAAAGCCCGTTCCAGCATTCTGTAAACCATTTAGTAAAATTGTGATTGATTGTGTAGGTCCTCTACCTAGGACACGGAAAGGAAATAGCTATCTATTGACTATAATGTGTGCATCTACTAGATTTCCAGAAGCCATACCACTGCATAGTCTACATTCCAAGAACATAGTTAGGGAATTGGTGAGATTTTTCTCATGGGTAGGTCTACCTGAAATTATTCAGTCAGATCAAGGAAGTAAATTTCACTTCGGGAATGTTTAAGAAAATTTTAAAGGGGTTACATATTCAACATAACGTGTCAAGTGCTTATCATCCTCAAAGCCAGGGTGTGGTGGAAACGGTTTCACCAGACTTTGAAAAATATTTTGAGAATGTATTGTGAAGAGATATCCATTGACTGGGATGAAAGTGTGTGTACCTTTAGCCTTGTTTGCTATAAGAGATGCTGTGCAAGAATCCACTGGATTTAGTCCATTTGAGTTGGTATATGGACATGAAGTGAGAGGTCCTCTGAGTATGCTGAAGGAGAAGTGGATTGGAAAAGACAATTCTCCAGGATTACTGAAATATGTGTCAGACTTTAAGAATAGGTTATTTAGAGCAAGAGAAATTGCTGCAGAGAACTTAAAGGGATGTCAAGAAGATATGAAGAAATGGTACAATCAAAAGTCTAGGAGCATAGAGTTCAAGCCTGGTGACAAAGTGTTAGTACTGCTACCCCAAACAGGAAACCTGTTGAAAGCAAGATTTCATGGTCCTTGGATAATTGAAAAGAGAGTGGGAGAATTAACCTATATAGTGAACACTCCAGGGAGGCGCAAACCGCGAACCAATTGTGCCATGTTAACATGATAAAACCTTATTATGGAAGAAATTCAACAGAAAATAGTGAAAGTGACAAAGTGAACTGTGTGTGTACAAAGTTAGATAACACTGGTCAACAGCAAAAAAATCGTCAATAATTTTTTAACTGATTTTAGACAATTTTGATGCGCTGAATCCAAAAATAACATTGATTTTGCTCAATCAGGTCAAATTTGTGTTCTATTGCCAAATATTGTTTTTTACGGTTGTTCATACATAAGGGTATTAGCATTTTCGTGGCGGGTATTACGATATAATTTTCAAGTTGCGACCGCACATTTTTTGCTAACAGACATTTTTTCCTTATTCAGATGAATGATATGGATTCGTCCAGAAGGTCTTGCAGAAATAAGCCGATGTATTCTGCTACATCTGCGGCGAATACACCGTTGTTCCTAACAGGAAACCAGTCACAAGTTTCGTAAAGCGTGCTTATCATGCTTATTTTGGCATGAAACTTGGTGATCAGGACAAAGCTTGGGCACCTCACATGGTCTGCAAGAAATGCACTGAGTATCTACGTCGCTGGACCCATGGAAAGAAGGACGGGCTGAAGTTTGGAATTCCTATGGTTTGGAGAGAGCCGAAAAACCATGTCAGTGACTGTTACTTCTGCGCTATTAATTTGACTGGGATCAACAGAAAGAACCAGAGCAGCCTCAAGTATCCTGATCTTGAATCAGCACGTCGTCCTATACCTCACTGTGATGAAGTTCCAGTATCTGTCACAGCAGAACTTCCTGAGTTAAGTGACGAAGAATTCTCCAGTATTGAAGACAATGAAGAAGTAGTTCCTAGCAATGATGCCGATGACGCTCCGCATCCCTTTTCCCAGAAGGAGCTAAATGATCTTGTCTGTGACCTCAACTTGCCAAAGTCATCCGCCGAATTGTTGGCATCAAGATTGGAAGAAAAAAAACTTCTTTCTGACAGTACTCGTTTTTTCTCTGAAGAGAAAGACTTGGTGTACTGTACAGATGTTTCACAGCTTCTGCACAATCTTGGATTGCCACAGTACCAACCTGTAGAATGGAGACTGCTTATTGACAGCAGCAAGAGATCGCTGAAATCCTTTCTGGTGCACAACGGCAACCAGTTTGCCTCTATACTGCAGGCTCACTCGACTACACTGAAGGAGAAGTATGAAGCAGTGAAGTATCTGCTGAAGAAAATTCGTTATTGTCAGCATGAGTGGATGATCAGTGTTGACCTGAAGATGGTGAACTTTTTGTTGGGACAGCAGTCCGGTTTCACCAAGTACCTGTGCTTTCTGTGCATGTGGGATAGTAGGGACTGAGCTCAGCATTACACGAAAAAGGAGTGGTCTCTGCGGGAGGAATTGGAGCCTAGCAGATCAAAGAACATCATCAATGCCCCTCTGGTGGACAGAGACAGGATACTCTTCCCACCCATTTATATTAAGCTTGGCTTGATGAAGCAGTTCACCAAAGCTCTGGAGAAGGATGGTGGCTGCTTCACTCACCTGTGCCATGCTTTTCCAGGAGTGACCATGGAGAGATTGAAAGCTGGCATCTTTGACGGACCTCAACTACGTCAGCTCTCAGAGATCCAGAGTTTGAAAACTCAATTAATAAAGTCGAACTGGAAGCGTGGAAGGCATTTGTTCTGGTCGTAAAGAACTTCCTTGGCAACAACAAGGCCAGCAACTACGCAGAACTCGTCACCAAAATTCTGACTGCCTTCAAAAACCTGGGATGCAACATGAACATCAAAATGCACTACCTATACTCACACATGGATCGGTTTCCTGAGAATGTGGGATCAATGAGCGACGAGCAGGGGGAGAGATTTCATCAAGACATGAAGGAGATGGAGACCAGGTATTAGGGACGGTGGGATGCAGTCATGATGGCCGATTACTGTTGGACTTTGAAGAGAGACATCCCTGCCTCTGCACATTCGAGGAGCTCAAAGAATCTTTATTAGTGTCCTATCTACTGATCAACTGATCAATTCTGATCGATGTTCAGCATTGATCAGTAGATATTGTAATAGTTACCAATATAATGCAATGATGTCAATACAGATGCCGATCAATGTTTGCAACATGTCGATAATTATAAATTGGGTGACAAAACAAAATAAAAAAAATATATCGGATGTATAAGTAACACAAATAAAACAAAAATGCCGCTCTAATGTATTCCACTTCGTAAAAAACGATTTTTCCTATATTCACTTAGTTGAAAAACTTGACCTGATCGGGGGAAATGAATGGCATTTTTGGATTCAGCGATGCAGATTTGCTCTAAATCAGTTGAAAAAACTAAGACAACTTACAAAAAATATTTTTTTTGTAACCCAGTGTAATGAACAAATGGTATGTGAAAATGATGTAAAACTGGAAAGTTGTGAAGATAAGCTGTTGAGAAATTCAGATGCAATGAATAACTTAGCACAGAAACTTGACCATTTGGAAGATGAGAAGAGGAGTCAGATTATGAAAATTGTATAAGACTTTAAGCCTCTGTTTTCTGATGTTCCTAGGAGAACTGATGTGTTACAGCATGATGTGGAGGTTATGGACACCTCACCAATTAAGCAACACCCTTATAGAGTAAATCCTAAACTGAGAGAGATAATGAGAAAAGAAGTAGAGTATATGCTAGAAAATGACTTGATTGAAAAGAGTAATAGTCCGTGGAGTTTACCATGTGTGCTAGTTATGAAGTCGGATGGGATTTCATATAGATTTTGTACAGATTACAGGAAAGTGAATAATGTAACTAAAGCTGATTCTTATCCTATCCCAAGAGTAGATGACTGTATCGATAAGATAGGAGGTGCTAAATATGTGACTAAAATAGATTTATTGAAGGGATATTGGGAAGTACCATTAACTGAAAGAGCTAAAGAAATTTCAGCATTTGTAACTATGGGTGGTCTGTATCAGTATAAAGTGTTACCATTTGGTATGAAAAACAGTGGTAGTACATTCCAGAGACTAGTTAATCAAGTGTTGTGTAATGTGAAAGGCTGTGCTGTGTATATAGATGATATTGTCTTGTATTCAAAAACTTGGGAAGAACATGTGTTTGCAATCAAAGAAGTATTTGACAAATTGAATCGAGGTTATATTGTGGGGCAAGGAACTGTCAAGCCGATTAATGCTAAGGTGGAAAGTATTGTGAATTACCCCATTCCAACCAATAGGAGAGAATTGTTAAGATTTTTGGGTATGAGTGGATATTATCGTAGATTTTGTAAGAACTACTCATCTATTGCTTTTCCCTTGACCAACTTACTGTCAAAGAAAGTCAAATTTGTGTGGAGTACTCAGGCTGATGAAGCATTTAGGAAACTCAAGCAGATACTTATAAATGCACCTATCCTTTCT
>NC_051388.1:456145-464775 GCF_015228065.2 Penaeus monodon
GAAAACATTTCCGAAGGCAAAGAACCCCCGACAACCTAGCCCTCCTAAGGGAGGCGGTGAGGGATGCCAAGGAAACTGCCAGCAGAGTGAGGCAGGAAAAGTGGCTGGAATGGTGTGAGTCTTTCGATCACCGTACCACCCTCTCAGAGCTATGGCAAACGGTCAAGCGAGCCACCAGCCGCTCAGCCCGAGATGCACGCACCACGACCCCCAGGCAGAGGCCAACAGACTGGCGCAAGAGTTCTCTGCGAGAACGAGCAGCGACAGTCTGCCAGCCGAACTGAGGGCAAGACAAGAACGCCTATAACCAGACAGACTTGCTCACATCAGAGAAAGGGCAGCCGAACCCGATAACTCAGACGTTATCTTTTCTCTGAGGGAACTAAGAGATGCACACAAAGCCAGTTGCAACTCAGCCCCGGGCGGTGACGGGATCTCGTACCCCATCATCTCCCGCCTGGGACTGGTAGGTGAGCTTGCATTCCTGCAACTCATCAACAGGTCCTGGGAAACTTCCACTCTACCCCAGAGCTGGAAGAGGGCTACCATAGTTCCCATCCCTAAACCAAAGGAGCCGGGGAAGTACCGCCCCATCTCTCTCCTCAGCTGTCTGGCCAAGACTGCCGAGAGGATGGTACTGAACCGGCTCCAATGGAAAATGGGAGCCCCACACGAACACCTCCACGGGTTCACCAGGGCATGAGCACAGCGCACAGCATAGCCACGCTCTTGAGCACAATAAACACGGGCGCATCTGTGGCAGTATTCCTTGACCTGGAGAAGGCTTCGAATTGGCAAGTCCTCTTGCCATTCAGGAGAGCCTGATCCAAAAAGGAATCAGAGGTAAGCTCTTGGCTTGGATAGGTGACTACTTTACGAATAGAACAGCCAGAGTCAATTCCAAGGTCACCTATCACAGCACATGCCACTAGAAAATGGAACGCCACAGGGTGGGGTTCTCAGTCCAGCCCTTTTTAACACACTAATGTCCTGTATCCTCAACATAAACCTCCCAGTGGGGTGCAAGATCATCTCCTATGCAGACGATCTTGCTATCATCTCCACTGGAGCACACTGCCTAAACAAAGCCCAGCGTTGTCTGGACTTGGTATCCGAGGAGTGTTGCAGGACAGGACTAAAGATCTCTGCAGCCAAATCCAAGGCCATGGCTTTGAGACAGAGAGTTCAAGGCACAAGTCTGAAAATCCAGGGAATGGACTTGGAGTGGGTTCAGGAATACCTGTACCTTGGGGTAAGGATAGACCGGACCCTCTCCTTCCGCCAGGAGGTCCAGTACCTGCTTGACCGAACAAAGGCAAGACTGTCTGTCATGAGAGAATGAGTGGAAGACGCATAGGGGCCAGACACAGAGTACTAAGATCATTCTACGTACATGCCGTCAGGCCCATTGTAGACTATGCCTCCCTCGCTCTGATTGGTATCAAGAGAAAATATAAAGACCGATTGGAGACAGTCCAAAACGAAGCCGCCAGGGTCATTCTGGGTGCCCCAAGGTGGGCGAAGGTCCTCAACCTCCTAGTGGAGACAAACCTTCTCCCCTTGGCCTCTCGAATTGATCTAACGGCAGCACAATTCTTATCAAAGGTCATCCAGGCTCCCAGGAACACAAGCCTAAGACACAAAATAGTCAGACGCCTAGAACAAGATAACGAGCTGTTTGCAAAGAACTCCTGGCTGTCTCACACAGCCAGGGTGCTAATACGCCATCAGCTCAAAGAACCACTACTGGCCAAGGGCATGGACTCCCACACCTGACTTTGTCGAAGCTCCGCCGTGGCACAAACCTCGATAGAGTTCTCGGTCATGAGACTGGCAAGCAAAAGAATGAATATTGTACGCCTAGCCTAAAGGCAGAAACCAGAGGGTCATTGCACCATCACCCCTCCGGGGAGCCGAACATATTACACAGACGGATCGGTCGATCCCTTGACCCACACTGCAGGCGCCGGCTTTGCAGCAAGGGATGCCACAATATCCATGAGGGTAACAGACAACGCCTCCTCGCTACAGGCAGAGGTAGTTGCTATCATGGGAGCACTGAGACACGCGTCCGGAGAGAAAGGACACGTGGTCATACACACAGACTCCAAAGGAGCCGTCGACTGTCTTCAGCAGCGCTCACCCACTGACAACATCTACCTCCTGACAACCATCGGCACAATAACACAAAGGATGCTTGCTCAGGGTAGAAGAATTATCATAAACTGGGTTCCCAGCCATATAGGGATCAGAGGCAATGAGCTTGCTGACAGATTAGCCGAAATCGGCCGGGGTATGCCCCAAATCCCATGATAATACATCAGAGCCGAAGTTTACTTAGGAGGAAGTGTACGGTGGCGGCCAACTCCTTCCTCCTGCAGCTTCACAGAGAGGAAACGAGACATTCCCCCTCGGCCAGCTGGTACTCAGATGCCACAGGCTATGAACCACTGGCACTCTCTGAAATAAACAACAGAGGTACCGAAGTCATTCTGCACAGAATGCGCCTAAGTTACCACTGTGCATGGCAGATCATACAAACCATAGAACGTGAAGAGAGGTGTTGCATGCATTGCGGCGAGCCGAACGCCACACTGATACACTACTTGGAGAATTGCGTGCACACGCAATTCCTAAGACAAACCCCACAGAACACAGCCGTCGTGCTGGTAAAGAGATTATGCGAGATGCTTACACCACGGCTACAGGAGCGCCTGCTGGCAATCCCACCGCCACGGTAAGCACCGAGTGTCAGACCAACAAATGAGACAGCCATAAAAAGCTGACACAGGCCGGGCCATAAGTGAAAGGCCCGGGCGAAGCCAGAACTTCGCAAATCTCAAGCAAGCAAGCAAGCAATGCTCCTGGAGATGCGCAGGCTTGCCACGGTCGATGCTGACGGTGTCGTCTCCTCGTGGTCGCTGGATGGTGATGGTTTTACTGTCCCGCTTGATGACCGGAAAGGGCCCCTCATAGGGTGGGCAGAGGGGAGGCTTGGTGGGTCGTCTTATGAAGACATGTGAGCAGTCTTGGAGGTCGCGGGCCAAGTAGATATCTTGTTGCCGTGATGGTCTCGTAGGACGAGAGCGGACGCGGGCCATGCGGTCGCGAAGCTGCTTGCCGAATGCTCCCGGGTCCTGATCTCCGGAGCTGACTAGAAAGTTAGCAGGGAGAGCTATGGTGGTTCCGTAGACCATCTCTGCTGCGGTGCACCGAAGATCCTGCTTGAAAGAGGTCCGTATGTGTAAGAGTGCCAAGGGTAACTGGTCCACCCAGTGTCGGGCGGGAGAAGAAGCCGTGAGGGCCTCCTTCAAGTGGCGGTGTAGGCGCTCCACCATGCCATTGGTGCTGGGATGGTATGCTGTGGTCCGGATGCGCTTCGAGCCGAGAAGGATCATCAGCTGCCTCCAGAGCTCGGATTCGAACTGAGGACCTCAGTCGGTCGTGACCGTCGCTGGAGTCCTGTAGTGAGATATCCAGGTGCTGATAAAGGTCTTGGCAATGGTGGCGGCAGTTGTGTCCTGGATAGGTGTGGCCTCAGGCCACCTGGTAAACCGGTCAATCATCGTCAGGACGTAGCTGTAACCTTGGTCTGCTGGTAGGGAACTGACTATGTCAAGGTGTACATGCTCGAAGCGGCCGTCTGGTACAAGGAACACCTGTGGGGGAGACTTAGTGTGTCGGTGAACCTTACTGCGTTGACATTCGATGCAGGTGCGACACCACTGCCGGACGTCTCTATTGATGCCAGGCCAGACGACTTTGCTGCGGATGAGGTCCTGTGTTGCGCGGATTCCCCTATGAGCGTGGTAAGCTTCGAAAAACTGTCGGCGGAGTGACGGAGGGATGTAAGGACGGGGTCTGCCCAGCGAGATGTCGCAGAGGATGGTATCCCGGGAGCCCTGAAGCTGCACCTGCTCTAGTTGAAGGGAGGTGTCTCCGTCGGTGAGCCTGGGGAGGGAAGGGTCCTGTTGCTGCTCCCTGCGAACCAGCTGGTAGTCGATCGGGGTGCTGCTCGCACTTACCATGGATATCGAGACCCTGGATAGGGCGTCTGCAGCCTGGTTGTTGGTGCCCCGAATGTGTTGTATGTCAGTGGTGAACTGGGCAACGAAATCCAGGTGCCTCTCTTCACGCGGGGACTGACGGCGACTCCTGTTGTACAGGGCGAAGGTGAGGGGCTTGTGGTCTGTCAAGATGTGGAAGTCCTTCCCCTCGACATATGTCCGGAAGTGTTTGATGGCCGTGTACACCGCAAGGAGCTCCTTGCCGAAAGCACTGTACCTATTTTGTTGGTGGGCTGAGAGTCCGTGAAAAGAAAGCCAGGGGTTGCCAACCGTTACCTGAATCTTGTTGCAAAACTGCTCCCATGGCGGTGTCCGAGGCGTCGACGGCTATATTGAGCCTTGCTCCCTGCTGCGGGTGGTTGAGGAAGGTCGCCGAGGCTAAGGCGTCCTTGCTAGCCTCAAAAGCTTCAATCGCCTCAGAGGTCCAATTAACGTCTCTGCCGCGTCCCGACCGGGATGGAGCGAGGAGACGTTGCAGAAGTGCCAGAAGAAGTGCACACTTCGGGATGAACCTCCTGAAGAAGTTAATCATGCCGAGGTACTTCCGAAGCTGTGTCTTCATTGTTGGCTTAGGGAACTGCCTGATACTGCTGACCTTCTCCTGAGCTGGGGTAATACCGTCGGCGGTAATCGTGTGACCTAGGAAGGTGAGAGAGGAGACTCCGAAAAGACTCTTACCAGGGTTGATGACGACTCCGGCTCCCTGCAAGCGGTCAAAGAGGGCCCGGAGGTGCTGCGTGGTGTTCCTCACCGTTGCTGCTGGCGATGAGTATATCGTCGATGTAGACGAAGACACCCTGTAGGCCGCGGGTGACATCGTCCATGAAGCGCTGGAAGGTCTGGGCGGCGTTGCGGAGTCCGAACGGCATTCGCAGGAATTCGTACAGGCCGAAGGGCGTGGTCACAGCTGTCTTCGGGATGTCCTCCTCGGCGATGGGGATTTGGTGGTACGCTCTGACGAGGTCGATTTTAGAGAAAATCGTGCATCCCGAGAGCTCCCGTGTGAAGGAGTGGAGGTGCGGGAGGGGGTAGCGGTCCGGTGCGGTGGCTGTATTGAGGTGACGATAATCCCCACAGGGACGCCAGTCGCCGTCCTTCTTACGAACAAGGTGCAAGGGAGATGCCCACTGGCTGCTGGAAGGACGTATGATGCCGAGCTCTCGCATGTACTCGAACTCTGCCTTTGCGATGCGGAAGCGATCTGGTGCGAGTGGCCTGCAGCGGGAAAAGACCGGGGGTCCAGTCGTGACGATGTGGTGCTTGACGGTGTGTGGTGGTGTCGTTGCCACGTTGATGGCTTGGTCAGCGCTGGAAACTCGCGCAGCACTGCTCTGTAAGGGCACTGGTTGGGCAGTACAGTGTATATCCGGGGGACACGTACCAGGCCGACGAGGCGTAGGTGCGGGTCCCTGACTGGTGCACAAGGCACTCCCGCCTAAGGTCCACCGTGAATCCGTGGTGAGCCAGAAAATCAGCTCCGAGGATCGGCTGCTGTACGTCGGCGACAAGGAAAACCCATGTCAGCTTCGAGTGCGGAGCGCCGCTGAAAATGAGGGCCAATGAGCGCTCACCGTATACATTGATGGGCGAACAGTTGGCAGCCTCCAATGTGCGAGAAGCAGGCGATTGCCTGTCTTTGAAGGATGCGGGAATGAGACTGACTTCCGCTCCTGTGTCCACCAAGAACCGCAGGTGTGAATTGTTGTCGCGGACGTAGAGTAGGCGCCGTCTGGGGCCGCGAGAGATCGGCGCTACTAGTTCCCGCGGTGTCCGTTTCCCGGCCACGAGCAAGGGGGTTCGCACCGACGCGCCCTGCTGCCAAATCGGGAATGGTAGAAACAGTAGCTACCTGGAGTCGGGGAACGGCGGCGGCTGTAGGTGTGACGGTACTGGGGCGCGTAGTCTCGTCCACGATCGCGGTTGAACCGGGGTGATGCAGGACTGCGATGGCGGATCTGGGACGTGGTGAAGGTTCGCGGGCTGAAAGTTGTCGAACGGCAGTTGTGAGTTCAGCAACCTGTGTCGCGAGGGCTTCCAAAGTTAGAGGTGGCGGAGCGGCTACAGCTGAAACTTGTGCGGTAGTCTGGATGGCTATGATCTCGTCCGCTTTTGAGGCTAGTTGTTCAATAGGGAGCTCCGATGCTAGTAGAGCAGTTTGAACGGTCGCTGGTAGACGCTGAAGGAACATCGAGCGTAGAAGGTCGGGAGGCAGATGAGTGTTGGCACGGGAGAGAGTGCGTTGTATGTGCCGGAGTATTTCCGAGGGAGTACGGGTGTCAGGCGACGAAGCTGTGAAGAGAGCGCGCAGTGCGTTTCGTGGGGAAGGCGCGGCTCTCTGCAGGATTGCTTCTTTGAGGAGTTCATATGTGTTGTACTCGGGGTTGTTAATAAGGTCGCTGATGGAGAGCAGGAGTTCAGGCGAAAGGTTGGTGACCAGTATCCGATATTTGGTGGTCGGAGAGGTGACATGGCGTAGGAGGAACTCCTGTTCCACCTGCAGAAACCATTCAGGAAGGCAAGCAATAGTGCAGGTGGGCAATGGCTTCAAGGCGGCTGACACACTCATGGCTAACTGGGCTCTTAACTCCGAGGGTCACCAGTGTGGTTGTAGGCAAACGCACAAGAAGTCAAATTACTCTTTATTTTAGAGTGTACAGCTAGTGTTCGGGTGAGAGCCTAGCCGATGAGTGAGTGAGTTTCTTTGCTTGCTTGCTTGCTTGAGATTTGCGAAGTTCTGGCTTCGCCCGGGCCTTTCACTTATGGCCCGGCCTGTGTCAGCTTTTTATGGCTGTCTCATTTGTTGGTCTGACACTCGGTGCTTACCGTGGCGGTGGGATTGCCAGCAGGCGCTCCTGTAGCCGTGGTGTAAGCATCTCGCATAATCTCTTTACCAGCACGACGGCTGTGTTCTGTGGGGTTTGTCTTAGGAATTGCGTGTGCACGCAATTCTCCAAGTAGTGTATCAGTGTGGCGTTCGGCTCGCCGCAATGCATGCAACACCTCTCTTCACGTTCTATGGTTTGTATGATCTGCCATGCACAGTGGTAACCTAGGCGCATTCTGTGCAGAATGACTTCGGTACCTCTGTTGTTTATTTCAGAGAGTGCCAGTGGTTCATAGCCTGTGGCATCTGAGTACCAGCTGGCCGAGGGGGAATGTCTCGTTTCCTCTCTGTGAAGCTGCAGGAGGAAGGAGTTGGCCGCCACCGTACACTTCCTCCTAAGTAAATTTCGGCTCTGATGTATTATCATGGGATTTGGGGGCATACCCGGCCGATTTCGGCTAATCTGTCAGCAAGCTCATTGCCTCTGATCCCTATATGGCTGGAACCCAGTTTATGATAATTCTTCTACCCTGAGCAAGCATCCTTTGTGTTATTGTGCCAATGGTTGTCAGAGGTAGATGTTGTCAGTGGTGAGCGCTGCTGAAGACAGTCGACGGCTCCTTTGGAGTCTGTGTGTATGACCACGTGTCCTTTTCTCCTGGACCGTGTCTCAGTGCTCCCATGATAGCAAACTACCTCTGCCTGTAGCGAGGAGGCGTTGTCTGTTACCTCATGGATATTGTGGCATCCCTTGCTGCAAAGCCGGCGCCTGCAGTGTCGGTCAAGGGATCGACCGATCGTCTGTGTAATATGTTCGGCTCCCCGGAGGGTGATGGTTGCAATGACCCTCTGGGTTTTCTGCCTTTAGCTAGGCGTACAATATTCATTCTTTTTGCTTGCCAGTCTCATGACCGAGAACTCTATCGAGGTTTGTGCCCACGGCGGAGCTTCGACAAAGTCAGGGTGTGGGGAGTCCATGCCCTTGGCCAGTAGTGGTTCTTTGAGCTGATGGCGTATTAGCACCCTGGCTGTGTGAGACAGCCAGGAGTTGTTTGCAAACAGCTCGTTATCTTGTTCTAGGCGTCTGACTATTTTGTGTCTTAGGCTTGTGTTCCTGGGAGCCTGGATGACCTTTGATAAGAATTGTGCTGCCGTTAGATCAATTCGTGAGGCCAAGGGGAGAAGGTTTGTCTCCACTAGGAGGTTGAGGACCTTCGCCCACCCTGGGGCACCCAGAATGACCCTGGCGGCTTCGTTTTGGACTGTCTCCAATCGGTCTTTATATTTTCTCTTGATGCCAATCAGAGCGAGGGAGGCACTCCTCAGATACCAAGTCCAGACAACGCTGGGCTTTGTTTAGGCAATGTGCTCCAGTGGAGATGATAGCAAGATCGTCTGCATAGGAGATGATCTTGCACCCCACTGGGAGGTTTATGTTGAGGATACAGGACATTAGTGTGTTAAAAAGGGCTGGACTGAGAACCCCACCCTGTGGCGTTCCATTTTCTAGTGGCATGTGCTGTGATAGGTGACCTTGGAATTTGACTCTGGCTGTTCTATTCGTAAAGTAGTCACCTATCCTCTGATTCCTTTTTGGATCAGGCTCTCCTGAATGGCAAGAGGACTTGCCAATTCGAAAGCCTTCTCCAGGTCAAGGAATACTGCCACAGATGCGCCGTGTTTATTGTGCTCAAGAGCGTGGCTATGCGTGCGCTTGCTCTGCCCCGTGAAACCGTGAG
>NC_051388.1:464875-474324 GCF_015228065.2 Penaeus monodon
TGAATATGCATACGGACGCGTAGTACAACATATCTTCCTTTCACAGTTAATAATCAGATTACAATACTGTAACAGAACTCCCCCTAGTCAAACGCTGTTTTACATTCTTCATCTTGTGCAAAAATACAAGTGGTTTATGATCTGTATAAACTTGGATTTCTCTGTTCAGACCTCTCAAAAAAAACATCAAAATGGTTCGACTCAAAATTAGTCCCAATGTTTCTTTCTCATGGTACTATAGTTCTTTTGATACGACAGTAATTTCTTTAAAAAAATAACAAATAGGATGATCAACACCATCTTTCTCTGGCATTAAGACTCCACCAATTCATAGTCACTAGCATCTACATACAATTTGAATGGTAAGTCAAAATTTGGAGTAGAAAGGATAGGTGCATTTATAAGTATCTGCTTGAGTTTCCTAAATGCTTCATCAGCCTGAGTACTTCACACAAATTTCTTTGACAGTAAGTTGGTCAAGGGAAAAGCAATAGATGAGTAGTTCTTACAAAATCTACGATAATATCCACTCATACCCAAAAATCTTAACAATTCTTTCCTATTGGTTGGAGTGGGGTAATTACAAACTTTCCACCTTAGCTTTAAATTTCGGCTTGAGGGTTTCCCTTTCCCCCCACAATAAAAACCTCGATTCAATTTGTCAAATACTTCTTTGATTGCAAACAATTTCTTCCCAATTTTTGAATACAAGAAAATATCATCTATATACACAGCACACCCTTTCACATTACACAACACTTGATTAACTAGCCCTCTGGAATGTACTACCACTGTTTTTCATACCAAATGGTAACACTTTATACTGATACAGACCACCCATAGTTACAAATGCTGAAATTTCTTTAGCTCTTTCAGTTAATGGTACTTCCCAATATCCCTTCAATAAATCTATTTTAGTCACATGTTTAGCATCTCCTATCTTATCAATACAATCATCTACTCTTGGGATAGGATAAGAATCAGCTTTAGTTACATTATTCACTTTCCTGTAATATGTACAAAATCTATATGAAATCCCATCCGACTTCATCACTAGCACGCATGGTGAACTCCACGGACTATTACTCTTTTCAATCAAGTCATTTTCAAGCATATACTCTACTCTACTTCTTTTCTCATTATCTCTCTCAGTTTAGGATTCACTCTATATGGGTGTTGTTTAATTGGTGATGTGTCCATAACCTCCACATCATGCTGCAACACATCAGTTCTCCTAGGAACATCAGAAAACAGAGGCTTAAACTCTTGTACAATTTTCATAATCTGACTCCTCTTCTCATCTTCCAAATGATCAAGTTTCTGTGCTAAGTTATTCATTGCATCTGAATTTCTCAACAGCTTATCTTCACACCTTTCCAGTGTTACATCATTTTCACATACCATTTGTTCATTACACTGGTTACAAAAAAATATTTTTGTAAGTTGTCTTAGTTTTTTTCAATGATTTAGAGCAAATCTGCATCGCTGAATCCAAAAATGCCATCATTTTCCCCGATCAGGTCAAGTTTTTCAACTAAGTGAATATAGGAAAAATCGTTTTTTTACGAAGTGGAATACATTAGAGCGGCATTTTTGTTTTATTTGTGTTACTTATACATCCGATATATTTTTTTGTTTGTTTTCTCACCCAATTTATAATTATCGACATGTTGCAAACATTGATCGGTATCTGTATTGACATCAACATTGCATTACATTGGTAACTATTACAATATCTACTGATCAATGCTGAACATCGATCAGAATTGATCAGTTGATCAGTAGATAGGACACTAATAAAGATTCTTTGAGCTCCTCGAATGTGCAGAGGCAGGGATGTCTCTCTTCAAAGTCCAACAGTAATCGGCCATCATGACTGCATCCCACCGTCCCTAATACCTGGTCTCCATCTCCTTCATGTCTTGATGAAATCTCTCCCCCTGCTCGTCGCTCATTGATCCCAGATTCTCAGGAAACCGATCCATGTGTGAGTATAGGTAGTGCATTTTGATGTTCATGTTGCATCCCAGGTTTTTGAAGGCAGTCAGAATTTTGGTGACGAGTTCTGCGTAGTTGCTGGCCTTGTTGTTGCCAAGGAAGTTCTTTACGACCAGAACAAATGCCTTCCACGCTTCCAGTTCGACTTTATTAATTGAGTTTTCAAACTCTGGATCTCTGAGAGCTGACGTAGTTGAGGTCCGTCAAAGATGCCAGCTTTCAATTTCTCCATGGTCACTCCTGGAAAAGCATGGCACAGGTGAGTGAAGCAGCCACCATCCTTGTCCAGAGCTTTGGTGAACTGCTTCATCAAGCCAAGCTTAATATACATGGGTGGGAAGAGTATCCTGTCTCTGTCCACCAGAGGGGCGTTGATGATGTTCTTTGATCTGCTAGGCTCCAATTCCTCCCGCAGAGACCACTCCTTTTTCGTGTAATGCTGAGCTCAGTCCCTACTATCCCACATGCACAGAAAGCACAGGTACTTGGTGAAACCGGACTGCTGTCCCAACAAAAAGTTCACCATCTTCAGGTCAACACTGATCATCCACTCATGCTGACAATAACGAATTTTCTTCAGCAGATACTTCACTGCTTCATACTTCTCCTTCAGTGTAGTCGAGTGAGCCTGCGGTATAGAGGCAAACTGGTTGCCGTTGTGCACCAGAACGGATTTCAGCGATCTCTTGCTGCTGTCAATAAGCAGTCTCCATTCTACAGGTTGGTACTGTGGCAATCCAAGATTGTGCAGAAGCTGTGAAACATCTGTACAGTACACCAAGTCTTACTCTTCAGAGAAAAACGAGTACTGTCAGAAAGAAGTTTTTTTTCTTCCAATCTTGATGCCAACAATTCGGCGGATGACTTTGGCAAGTTGAGGTCACAGACAAGATCATTTAGCTCCTTCTGGGAAAAGGGATGCGGAGCGTCATCGGCATCATCGCTAGGAACTACTTCTTCATTGTCTTCAATACTGGAGAATTCTTCGTCACTTAACTCAGGAAGTTCTGCTGTGACAGATACTGGAACTTCATCACAGTGAGGTATAGGACGACGTACTGATTCAAGATCAGGATACTTGAGGCTGCTCTGGTTCTTTCTGTTGATCCCAGTCAAATTAATAGCGCAGAAGTAACAGTCACTGACATGGTTTTTCGGCTCTCTCCAAACCATAGGAATTCCAAACTTCAGCCCGTCCTTCTTTCCATGGGTCCAGCGACGTAGATACTCGGTGCATTTCTTGCAGACCATGTGAGGTGCCCAAGCTTTGTCCTGATCACCAAGTTTCATGCCAAAATAAGCATGATAAGCACGCTTTACGAAACGTGACTGGTTTCCTGTTAGGAACAACGGTGTATTCGCCGCAGATGTAGCAGAATACATCCGGCTTATTTCTGCAAGACCTTCTGGACGAATCCATATCATTCATCTGAATAAGGAAAAAATGTCTGTTAGCAAAAAAATGTGCGGTCGCAACTTGAAAATTATTTCGTAATACCCGCCACGAAAATGCTAATACCCTTATGTATGAACAACCGTAAAAAACAATATTTGGCAATAGAACACAAATTTGACCTGATTGAGCAAAATCAATGTTATTTTTGGATTCAGCGCATCAAAATTGTCTAAAATCAGTTAAAAAAATTATTGACGATTTTTTTTGCTGTTGACCAGTGTTATCTAACTTTGTACACACACAGTTCACTTTGTCACTTTCACTATTTTCTGTTGAAATTCTTCCATAATATGGTTTTATCATGTTAACATGGCACAATGTGTTCGCGGTTTGCGCCTCCCTGGAGTGTTCACTATATAGGTTAATTCTCCCACTCTCTTTTCAATTATCCAAGGACCATGAAATCTTGCTTTCAACAGGTTTCCTGTTTGGGTAGCAGTACTAACACTTTGTCACCAGGCTTGAACTCTATGCTCCTAGACTTTTGATTGTACCATTTCTTCATATCTTCTTGACATCCTTTTCAGTTCTCTGCAGCAATTTCTTTAGCTCTAAGAAACCTATTCTTAAAGTCTGACACATATTTCAGTAATCCTGGAGAATTGTCTTTTCCCAATCCACTTCTCCTTCAGCATACTCAGAGGACCTCTCACTTCATGTCCATATACCAACTCAAATGGACTAAATCCAGTGGATTCTTGCACAGCATCTCTTATAGCAAACAAGGCTAAAGGTACACACACTTTCATCCCAGTCAATGGATATCTCTTCACAATACATTCTCAAAATATTTTTCAAAGTCTGGTGAAACCTTTCCACACCCTGGCTTTGAGGATGATAAGCACTTGACAAGTTATGTTGAAATGTAACCCCTTTAAAATTTTCTTAAACATTCCCGAAGTGAATTTACTTCCTTGATCTGACTGAATAATTTCAGGTAGACCTACCATGAAAAATCTCACCAATTTCCTAACTATGTTCTTGGAATGTAGACTATGCAGAGGTATGGCTTCTGGAAATCTAGTAGATGCACATATTATAGTCAATAGATAGCTATTTCCTTTCCGTTCCTAGTAGAGGACCTACACAATCAATCACAATTTTACTAAATGGTTTACAGAATGCTGGAACGGGCTTTAAAGGTGAGGGTTGTATGACCTGTTTGGTATACCTATCTTTGGCATATTTCACACGTTTTAAAATAATTGGATACATCGTTCTTCATATTTGGCCAATAAAAATGGGTCAGCAACCTATCAGTTGTCTTCCTAATACCTAAATGTCCAGACAAACAAGAATCATGGGATAAAGCATAACATGTACCCTATATTTCCTTTGGGATTACAATCTGCTTCCTCACCTCCCAATGATCCCTGACGCTGGAACATCCACAGGTCTCCACTTCTCTTTAATACCTCACCAGTACAAAAAATCCAATTTTTACATCATTCTCACCACCATTTCCCTTGCTTCACCCAAACATCCCTTCAGACTCTCATCACCCATCTGTAGTTTTAAACCAAATTCCTTTTTGTCAACGACAAAATCTGGTAATATACTTAATTTAAATTCTACACCATCACATTATTCTCCTTCAGTTCTACTGCATTATCATCAGTTTTAAATTTTTCTAAAATAAATTCCCTACTCCTACTTCATTTGGTTCTTCTCTCTTTGACATTGCTCTAGTCACGACACAGGAGGATATATATATCTCTCTATTAAATTTATACTAACTCGAGTCATTCATCCCCGTTCCATCACATTTGGTCGACATGGCTCACTCTGCGAATTTCCTCTCCAAGTAGGTTTTCACACATAATGGGTTCAGTGACTATTTTATCCCCCCAAAAAACATTCCTAACAACATCTGTACTCCTGGTACTGGAAGTTCATCACTTACCCCTACCTCAACAATACCATTCCAAATCCACACTCAAGATTCACATTATGCAGCGGGACAGTCATTCCTGATCCTACCCTTTTTACACATATCTCTTCCAGAGTAAGACTCATTAGTCCACTCAGATAACCCTTTCTTCAAATCAGCTCTGATTTTGAACCAGTATCTCTTAAATATAAAATTTTCTTCTCTGGACTGCCTTGAAGACCAACCTTCCCTCAAATATAAATGGTTCAAAACCCCACAGGTTTCTGTTTTCTTACCTTGTAGTTGACACCCCCAAATGTCATTTTAACACTGTGATTCTCCTTTACCAATAGTTAATCCCACAGACTTCGGGATATTCTGGCACTGACTTCTGACATGGCCTTTTTCTCGCATGCAAAACATTTTATTGGTGGTTTCTCATATCTATTAAAATGTTGGTTGTTACTTTGCTGATACCTGAGACACTTCCTTACAGACTGTTCTGCGGGTCTACTCTCTCCAGTTTTCTTGGCATATCATTTTATGACCTCCCTTGACAAATTTGAAGTATTTGACTTAAATTTGGAATATGACGGATGCTTGTAATTTCTGTCATATGTCGGTTAATGTTATGCTTTATTCTAAATTGTTTATCTGCTCTCTCTTCCTTATACATTCTATTGTGCCATTCTATATGATCACCCAATCTTGCTGCATCCATCAAATTTTTCACTTTATTCTTACCTATTCATACCTTATGTCAGGAGGCATCATTTCTTGAAAATGCTCCAAAAGTAACAACTTTTCCCAAATTTACCCATAGTATTTACTTCTTCCGATTTACACCACCTATCAAATTCATCCTGCACAATCTAGCCATTTCTAAGTGAGTTTGTCCCTCACTTTCTTGATATCTCTAAATCTTCTCCTATACATTCTGGGTCCATTTCCACAGTCTTAACACTGCTTTATGCCTGCCTTTTAGTCGGTACACTCTTCCATACTCAAACATGCATATGCTTCTCTGGCTTTTCCCTTAATATTGCACTAATATTTCCCAGTCATTTTCATTTCCACCCTTTTATATTGGCAATTTTTTCAAACTGAATAAAGACGTCCTCGGCTTCTTCAATAAATTCGGGTAGACTTTTTATTTTATTATTATTATCTCCAACCCCTCTTCTTGTACCTGTCCTTTCCTCTATTTTTAGTTCTTTAATCCTTTTTCTCCTTATCTGCCTGTAGCTGCATCTTCTTATATTCAAAAATCTAATCTTAGCTTTTCCCTAGCTAATTGTTCACTCACCTTCATTTCAGCTGAGCTAGGGTTTTCAGGCATATCAGTTTCACCTTGTACTTTTAATAAATGTTCTCAGTGAATCTTATATGAGGATGCTATCTCACGTAGCTCATCCTTAGTACACTGATACAGAAAGTGGTACATCTTTGGTTTCTGCAAATGTTTAACGTTCCCTGCCATTTGTCCTGGCTTAAACTAAAACCTCTATCACAATTTTTTGACCCTTTCACAAAGGACACTCATGGGCTACAACTACAGCATTAACCAAATACCTTTTCACAGATCAACTGTGCTGGGACACTCAGTGTACTTGACTCAATCAAATCACCTCCATTTCAGTTGGTGATCCCATAGATAATATCCCCGGGCGGGCCCCCATGTCACCTTTTCACCAAATTTGCCTCTTATCCTCACCTAGATCCCATGAAAGGGTGTAAAAAATCACCCATCAACTCATTATATCAGAAATCAATATAATAATAGTGTCTTTAACAAAGATCCGGTTAGACCCTATTCCTCGGCTAAATCTCCTGATAGCTGACAGGTGTTTATTAAATAACAAAAGGTCTATATCTGCTAAAGATGGGATAATACAAGAATATATATAATTTTGATATCAAAAAAATATTCAGATAAGTTTAAAAAAAATGAAAAGACAGAAATTTTTCAAAAGATAAAGTCATCACTTAACACATTGACTTGGGATTACTTTCAAAAGATTTAAATTTAGTTTTGATTTTTATACATATCTAAAAAGGGAAAACAGCATTGATTATTTCCAACAAAGAAAATGTATATTGCTTGACAATGCTCTCGATGTCTGTGAGGCCTCACGTTTTAAAAGAAGTTGAATACAATATCCCATGACCAATTTCACTTTTCCATTCATTTCTTTACACTTCATCCTTCAGAAAAATTCCCAAAGCTACAACAAATTCCATGAAAACCCCTTATCACTTTTAAATAAACTTAAATATCGACGGGTCCCCTTCTAACCCTTTTGGGCCCTAACCACGAGAGAGCTTTTGTAACAAAACTTTCCCAAACACTTTTTCTAAATTATCAACTATTATTTTTCGTAATAAATTTCAACAAAAAATAACAATTCTTCTATACCCTCACATTAGAAAATATAAAAAAAAACTTTCTATAAATTCAAACAATAGAATCATCTGCATTGACATAATACATATAAAGAAATTAAAAACACTTTTTAATTTAAAATTTCCTTCATGAAAAAAAATTTCACTCTGTAATATTTTATAAAAAAAAATATAACAAATATATAATGGCCCAAAAAATATGGGTGGAGGGAAAAGTGTAACAATATGAGTATTTTTATATATATATATATATATATATATAATATATATTTTTTTTTTTTAAATAAGATAAAAGGTATTTACAGATATATGTGTGTGTGTGTAAAAAATATTAATATATATAAAAATTATATATATATATATAAATTTATAAAATTTTAATTATATATGTGGTGGTGGTGTGTGTGTGTGTGGGTGGTCGGTGTGTAGTAAATATTTATTTTTTTTTTTTTTTTAAAAGGTAGGTTCTTTTTGAGCCGCCGGGTACAGCATGATTTTAATTGTGTTTTCATGTGGGGATGTTTTTTGGAGTGAGTACGGGTGGGTCCCCAGTTCCTTTCCAGGGAGATCCCGGGGGTTTTACCTTTTTGGGTAATCTCTTTTTTATCCGGGCTTGGGCCCAGCACTGATTTGGGCTGGCTGGCACCCAGTGGCTAGGTACCCAAATCGGGGGAAATTTTCCTTCCCCAAAAGGGAACAACGCCCCGGCTGGTGACTCAAACCCTCAAAACTCGATTGCCTGTGCCAGTCTTGAGTCCACTCTAACCACTGGGCCACCGCGGCCTTATGCCCTCCCTACAAGGACGTTGGCGACGGGTTTTTTCCATGATTTTTGGCAATTTTAAAGGGTGGTTTTCCGTTGCCTTCCGCGGTGTTTTTTTCCCCTCTCTTCTCTCTCTCTCCCTTTTTTCTTTCCCCCTTTTTCTCTTCCTCTCTCTCTATATATATAATATATATTATAATATAATATATTATATATATATATATTTATTACATCACAACATACACAAAACACAAACACAATCACACACACCCCAGACACAACACACACACAAACCACACACCTATATATTATTATAAAATTATATATTATATATAGATATAGTTGGGTGTTGGGGGTTTGGGGGGTGTGTTTGTACATATCGTATATATATACATAAAATAAAAAATTTTGGTTTTAGTTTATTAAATTTTTAAATAAAAACACACCACAACAAAACCCCACACACACACCCACACCACACACACACACACACACAACAATTTATATATATATTAAAATATATATTATATTTTTTTTTTTTTGTTGTGGTGGGTTTTGTGTTGTGTGTGTGTGGGGGTTTTGTGTGTTTATGTTTTTTATTTATTAAAAAAAAAAACGACAAGAACAAAAAAAAACCACACACCACAACCCCCACCACACACAAACAACCACACACACAACCAAAAAAAAAAAAAAAAAATATTTATTTTTTATATAAAATTTTAATAAATATATATTTTAAAATATTATATATATATAATATATAAATTTTTATAATTTTTATTTTTTTTTTTTTTAATAAATTTTTTGTGTGTGGGGTTTTTTTTTTTGGGGGGGGTGTTTGTTTTTTCAAAATAAAAAAGTTGTGTGTATATATTATTTTTTTAAAAAATTATATATATAATATTTTTTTTTTTTAAAATATATAATAAAAATAATAAAAAAAAAAAAAAACAAAA
>NC_051388.1:474424-495646 GCF_015228065.2 Penaeus monodon
TAAAAACATATATAACACACACACAACATATATATACAACACACCACACACACATATATACTACACACACAACACATATATACATACACACACACACACATATATACATACACACACTCATATATATACACACACATATATACATACACACACACATATATACATACACACACACATATATACATACACACACACATATATATACACACACACACACATATACACACACACACACACACACATATATACATACACACACACACATATATACACATACACACACACACACATATATACATACACACACACACACATATATACATACACACACACACACACACACACACACACACACACACACACACACACACACACATATATATATATATATATATACACACACACACACACATATACACAGATATATATATACACACTGTTACACCTTTTAACCAATTTGCCTCCTTATCCTCACCTAGATCCCATGTAGTATGGTGAAAAATCAGCCCATCAACTCATTATATGAGAAATCAATCAAATAATAGTGTCTGTTGACAGAGAGATCCCGGGTTAGACCATATTCCTCTGGCTAACATCTCCTGATAGCTGACAGGTGTTTGTTAAATAACAAAAGGTCTATATCTGTTCAAAGATGCGATAATACAAAGAATATCTATAATTTTGATATCAACATATATTCAGATAAGTAAATTAAAAGAAAATGACAGAATTAATCAAATAGATAAAGCTCATCACTTAACACTTTAGACTTGGGATTACTTTCAAAAGATTATTCAATATTGATTTTCAACATACATCAAAATGAATACAGCATTGATTATTTCCAACAAAGAAAAATGTATATTACCTTGCCACGTGCTCTCGACGGCTGTGAGGCCTCACGTTATTTAAATGAAGTTTAATACAATATCCCATGACCAATTTCACTTTTCTCATTCATTTACTTTATGCTTCAATCCTTCAGCAAATTCCAAGCTCTAACAAAATCCAAGACAATCCCTTATCATCTTTATAAATTAACTTAAAGGTATCAGCATGGACCACCCTTCTAAACCCTTTCGGCCTAACCATCGAGAGAGCCTTGTAAACAAAACGTTCCAACACTTCTAAATTATCGACATATTTCGTACATCGATTCGACTAAAATAACTTCTATATCCTCACATTAGCACAATATTAAGGAAAAACTTTCTATAAAGTTCAAACAATAGAATCATCTACGTGTGACATAATATATATAAATGAATTATAAATCACCTTTATAAGTAAAAATTTATCGTTCATGAAAATAAATTCACTCTGTAATGTTTTATCAAAAAGTAAATATAATCTACAAAAATATAGGAGGAGATAAAGTGTAACATCCCCCCTCCAAAGAGAGGCATGAGTCAGCCACAACATTATCTTTCCCCTTCACATGTTTAATAATCATATTATAATCCTGTAACAAAAGACTTCACCTAGTCAAACGTTGGTTTACATTCTTCATCTTGTGCAAAAATTAAGTGGTTTATGATCTGTATAAACTTGGATTGCTCTGTTCAAACCTCTCAAATAAACATCATAATAGTTCAAACTCAAAATTAGTGCCAATGATTCTTTCTCAATGGTACTATAAATCTTTTGATACGGCAGTAATTTCTTTGAAAAATAACAAAAAGGATGATCAACACCACCTTCCTCTTGCATTAAGACTCCACCAATTCCATAGTCACTAGCGTCTACATACAATTTGAATGGTAAGTTAAAATTTGAAGTAAAAGGATAGGTGCATATATAAGTATCTGCTTGAGTTTCCTAAATGCTTCATCAGTCTGAGTACTCCACACAAATTTGACTTTCTTTGACAGTAAGTTGGTCAAGGGAAAAGCAATAGATGAGTAGTTCTTACAAAATCTACGATAATATCCACTCATACCCAAAAATCTTAATTCTTTCCTATTGGTTGGAGTGGGGTAATTTACAATACTTTCCACCTTAGCATTAATTGGCTTGACGGTTTGCTTGATTCAATTTATCAAATACTACTTTGATTGCAAACACATGTTCTTCCCAAGTTTTTGAATACAAGACAATATCATTTATATACACAGCACAGCCTTTCACATTACACAACACTTGATTAACTAGTCTCTGGAATGTACTACCACGGTTTTTCATACCAAATGGTAACACTTTATACTGATACAGACCATCCATAGTTACAAATGCTGAAATTTCTTTAGCTCTTTCAGTTAATGGTACTTCTCAATATCCCTTCAATAAATCTATTTTAGTCACATATTTAGCATCTCCTATTTTATCAATACAATCATCTACTCTTGGGATAGGATAAGAATCAGCTTTAGTTACATTATTCACTTTCCTGTAATCTGTACAAAATCTATATGAAATCCCATCCGACTTCATCACTAGCACGCATGGTGAACCCCACGGACTATTAATCTTTTCAATCGAGTCATTTTCAAGCATATACTCTACTTCTTTTCTCATTATCTCTCTCAGTTTAGGATTCACTCTATATGGGTGTTGCTTAATTGGCGATGCGTCCATAACCTCCACATCATGCTGTAACACATCAGTTCTCCTAGGAACATCAGAAAACAGAGGCTTAAACTCTTGTACAATTTTCATAATCTGACTCCACTTCTCAACTTCCAAATGGTCAAATTTCTGTGGCAAGTTATTCATTGCATCTGAATTTCTCAACAGCTTATCTTCACACCTTTCCAGTTTTACATCATTTTCACATACCATTTGTTCATTATCTAACTTTGTACACACAGTTCATTGTCACTTTCACTATTTTCTGTTGAATTTCTATCATAAGGTTTTATCATGTTAACATGGTACAGCTGGTTCGGTTTGCGCCTCCCTGGAGTATTCACTATATAGTTTAATTCTCCCACTCTCTTTTCAATTATCCAAGGACCATGAAATCTTGCTTTCAACGGGTTTCTGTTTGGTGTAGCAATACTAACACTGTCACCCGGCTTGAACTCTCTGCTCCTAGACTTTTATCGTACCATTTCTTCATATCTTCTTGACATCCTTTTCAGTTCTCTGCAGCAATTTCTTTAGCTCTAAGAAATCTGTTCTTAAAGTCGGACACATTTCAGTAATCCTGGAAAATCGTCCTTCCCAATCCATTTCTCCTTCAGCATGCTCAGAGGACCTCTCACTTCATGTCCATATACCAACTCAAATGGACTAAATCCAGTGCATTCATGCACAGCATCTCTTATAGCAAACAAGGCTAAAGGTACACCTTCATCCCAGTCAATGGATATCTCTTCACAATACATCCTCAAAATATTTTTCAAACCTTTCCACCACATCCTGGCTTTGAGGATGATAAGCACTTGACACATTATGTTGAATATGTAACCCCTTTAAAATTTTCTTCAACATTCCCGAAGTGAAGTTACTTCCTTGATCTGACTGAATAATTTCAGGTAGACCTACCCATGAGAAAAATCTCCCCAATTCCTTATGTTCTTAGAATGTAGACTACGCAGTGGTATGGCTTCTGGAAATCTAGTAGATGCACACATTATAGTCAATAGATAGCTATTTCCTTTCCGTGTCCTAGGTAGAGGACCTACACAATCAATCACAGTTTTACTAAATGGTTTACAGAATGCTGGAATTGGCTTTAAAGGTGCGGGTTGTATGACCTTGTTCTGTTTACCTACTCTTTGGCATATCTCCCATGTTTTACAGTATTTGGATTCCTCCTTCTTCATATTTGGCCAATAAAAATGGGTCAGCAACCTATCAGTTGTCTTCCTAATACCTAAATGTCCAGACAAACAAGAATCATGGGACAAAGCAATAACATAACCTATATTCCTTTGGGATTACAATCTGCTTCCTCACCTCCCAATGATCTGATGCTGGAACATCCACAGGTCTCCACTTCCTCATTAATACTTCACCATATACATAAAATCCAATTGTTACCTCATTCTCACACCACCATTTCTCCTTGCTTCACTCCAACATCCCTTCAGACTCTCATCACCCATCTGTAGTTTTACCAATTCCCTTTTGTCAACGACAAAATCTGGTAATATATTTAATTTCAATTCTACAGTATCAAATTTATTCTCCTTCAGTTCTACTGCATTATTATCAGTTTCGAAATTTTTCTCAAATTCCCTACTCCTACTTCATTTAGCTCTTCTCTCTGACATTGCTCTAGTCACGACACAGGCAGGATATATATCTTCACTGTTTATCGCTCTATTAAATTTATACTTGCTCGAGTCATTCGTCATAGTTCCATCACACTTGTTGACATGGCTCACCTCTACAGAAGCTTCCTCTCCAAGTGGGTTTTCATACATAATGGGTTCAGGGACTGTCTTATCACCCGCCAAATCATTCCCTAACATCTGTACTCCTGGTACTGGAAGTTCATCACTTACTCCTACCTCAACAATACCATTCACAAATCCACTCAAGAATTCACATTATGCAGCGGGACAGTCATTCCTGATCCTAACCCTTTTATACACTTATCTCTTCCAGAGTAAGACTCATTAGTCCACTCTAATAATCCTCTTAAGATCAAACTCTGATTTGAACCAGTATCTCTTAAATATAAAATTTTCTTCTCTGGACTGCCTTGAAGACCAACTCTTCCCTCAAATATAAATGGTTCAAAATCCACAGGTTTCTGTTTTCTTACATTGTAGTTGACATCCCTAATGTCATTTATACACTGATTCTCCTCTACCAATAGTTAATCCCACAGACTTTGGGATATTCTGGCACTGACTTCTGACATGGCCCATTTCTCCACATGCAAAATATTTTATTGGTGGTTTCTCATATCTGTTAAAATGTTGGTTATTTTGCTCATACCTGGGACACTTCCTTACGGACTGTTCTGCGGGTCTACTCTCTCCAGTATTCTGTTGCATATTATTTGACCTCCCCTGACAAAATTTGAAGTATTTGGCTTAAATTTGGAATATGATGGATGCTTGTAATTTCTGTCATATGTCTGGTTTACGTTATGCTTTATTCTAAATTGTTTATCTGATCTCTCTTCCTTATACATTCTATGTGCCACTTCTATATGATCAGCCAATCTTGCTGCATCCATCAAATTTTTCACTTTATTCTTACATATTTCATACCTTATGTCAGGAGGCATCATATTCTTGAAGTGCTTCAAAAGTAACAACTCTCTCAATTCACCCATAGTATTCACTTCCTCCGATTTACACCACCTATCAAACTTCATCCTACACAATCTAGCCATTTCTAAGCGAGTTTGTCCACTCACTTTCTTCATGTCTAAATCATCTCCTATACACTTCTGGATCCATTTCCACAGTCTTTAACACTGCTTCTTTGACTGTTCTATAGTCTGTAGACTTCCATATTCAAACATGCATATGCTTCTCTGGCTTTGTCCTTAAATTTACTCTGCACTTATATTGCCCAGTCATTTTCATTCCACCCTTTGATATTGGCAATTTTTTCAAAGTGAATAAAGAAGTCCTTGGCTGCTTCTTCAATAAACTCGGGTAGACCTTTTATTCTATTATCATCATCTCCAACCCCTCTTCTTGTACCTGTCCTCTCCTCTACTCCTAGTTCTTTAATCTTTATCTCCTTATCTGCCTGTAGCTGCAGCTAATTGTTCACTCACCTTCATTTCAGCTGAGTTAGGAATATCAGGCATATCAGTTTCGCCAAGTACTGACATAGATAGCAAATCAATCAATCAATTCTCGTTGCATATCACTTTTAATAAATGTTCTTAATGGAAATCTTAAATGAGGATGCTATCTCACGTAGCTCATCCTTAGTACACTGATACAGAAAGTGTACATCTTTGGTTTCTGCAAATTTTTTAACGTTCCCTGCCACTTTTCTGACTTTAACTAAGACCTCTATCACAAATTTTTTAGACCCTTTCACAAAGGACACTCACGGGCTACAACTACAGCATTAACCAAATACCTTTTCACAGATCAACTGTGCTGGGACACAGTTGATGTAGGTTGCTGGAATAATTTCAAAACTGACCAACAAGGTAAAAGGCATTCTGAATGTATATGATTATATATATTATAACCGGAAATCGTTTAAATACCGTTACTTATCAAAACTAAATTTGCACAGCCTATTAACACAAAAAGGAAATGGAGGGATCCATATACCCGGCTTCCCATTCCACACTCTTAAATCTGAAGGAGATATTGAAATACATGAGGCTTTCTTGACATCGATTACAACCGCACCAAGGATCTGCTCTTATCATTACCTGTGTCCTAACTAAACCCAATCCAACATAGATATGACTAACTAGCTGTTCCTTCCTTTGACCAGTATCCACCTTGTACAAAGCCGTAGCAGACAACCTGGTTCAGAATTTTTCTGTGCTTGGTCCAATTTCCCTGAATTTCGAGGCTTGGGAAGATGACCCTGATTACTTGGCATGTCGAGCCTTCCACCACTACCTTGGGCACACTGAACTGACAGGAGAAGCGGGATCCTATTATCAGGGTAAAGAAAGTGTTATAATGAGTGTAAGAATATAGATAATGGAGTTCATTATAGCACGGAGAGATATAAGGAGGATATTCAGTATTAGTATATGGGGAGGAGGGATAAAACCAATTTCCAGCTGTATCGCGTAAGAGAAGTGGCCAGAATAATGCTTTTCAAAGTTTCTTTCGAGTAAATACATTAATGGAATTTGAGTCCTATTACGAAACCCTAGAGTAAATATTTTCATGTGTCACATGGACGCAGTTGGACAACACCTCAGAACGTCTCCTCAACAAGTATTCACCTACAAGTTGCAGCAACGTGGAGAATATAAATTCGCCTCTACCTATTTTCCGATTCTTCCAGACTGGGTGAAAAACTAAGTAAAATCTGCCAAATGAGTTTAGGGGTGACGTATCTTTAACGATGGAGATAAAGCAACAGTAACGTGTATAAATGCTAGTCATTGGCGTTAAAATACACTGGCTTAATCACTTCTGATTATCTCCTAAGCTTTTATAACTTATTTTCCCGATTCAGATATTGGTCATGGTGATGACGTGCAGTACTTGTTCAACACAGAATATAACAAGACTTTACAGCGAGACGAGGATATCTTCGTCAGCCGTATCATGGTGGAAATCTGGACCAACTTTGCTACCACTGGGTAAGGCACACCCATTCTCCATTATGTAAATGTTACGATAGACCTTGAATTCGAGAATTCGATATCAGGAATGTACCGTTTATATTATTACTACCTTTTGGATGCTGAGTAAACTGCCCCTGTGGTCGATTATTGATATAGTACTTGCATATCTAGACTTAATAAGCAACATAAATTATCCGTCACGTTTATTCAACACGAGTGTTCCACATTCCTCCTAAACTTTCACGAATTCTCTCCTCTCCCAAAGGCACCCAACGCCAGACCGGTCTCTTGGTTTCAAGTGGGCACCGACGTTGTCATCGAACAACGCATACTTGGCAATCACTTCCTCGCCTTTCATGAAAACATCCCAAGATTCCAGGGTATTGTATTCTAAATACTGTTGCTGTCATTTTTCATTGAATGTAACAAGATTAAAGGTTATGTTGTATGATTTGTATTATGTGGAGGGAACACAGGGGGGGGGTGCACGTACCCAGTTGTTGATGTAATTCCCGTGCTTTATATTTATAATGCACTTAATTTCTGCGTATATTGTATTACTTGATACAAGTACATCAAAGACTAACATGGTCTTAGAATATGCCGTAATACCCCTTTGTGGCATCTGAATACCTCTTTCTACCCAGTGACCCCATTCTCAATTGCACCCCCCCCCCCAACTGCCTACCCACAGATACACAAAAACGCCACAGGAAGTAGTAGTTCAGTATTCTTTTGTCCCTCCAGAATGGAATCATTATCTGCATCATATTTTCCAGATCCATGAATTTTGGAAAAACATGCCGACCAAGAGTAACAAGAGGTTGTACCCTGAGAGCTTCGAGCCAACTGTGCACTAGTTTGTAGTATGACAAATATACGATCCGGCTTGGTGATAAACAAGTATTTTTCTTGTAACCTCCAGAATCCCAATATATGCGCCACCGCTGTTAATCTCCTGCGTTAGTTTTCCTTGACAAGTTTATTATAACACCAAAATAAATGTACTATATATCTACTATGCTAGGGGTTTTCGCCCCCTACTTATCCAATCTCCAACTTCCTTAAATTTCACCACTTTACCTTCCCCCCCCCCCCACTGCCCTTAATTGACACAGATGTCGACTTCTCCAATAAGGTGTGTAGTACAGACTGTCCTTCTCTTATGTCTTCTTTCTTGAATCCTTTGTCTGTACAGACTTTTCTCAATTTTCTTCATATCTTCATTGTATCAGTTCAGAGGATTCCTAAGGATGGCATCTGTTTCACAATCTGGTGGATCTCTCCAAGGACTTCTCATGAAGTAAACACAACAAAAACAGGAGAACAAAAAACCCATTCCTAAAAAAAATTCAATCGTTTTATTTTAGGAATGGTAAAATCAATAAAAGATTCAATATAACTAGGAACAAAAACTACTTTTGACAAAAACAAATTATGTATATTCATGCCATTATATACAGTCTGAGTAGTTTTATATTTATACATTATATTATTTTTATGAAACCCATATTTTAGCAGAGATAGCATTATTCTATTACAAACTTCAATAACACTTACTCCTTGAATGGGTTTAAACCCTAAATAATAACAGAGGAACATCTGAATGGTACCCAAAGTGCAAT
Source organism: Penaeus monodon (assembly GCF_015228065.2). Taxonomy (NCBI): domain Eukaryota; kingdom Metazoa; phylum Arthropoda; class Malacostraca; order Decapoda; family Penaeidae; genus Penaeus; species Penaeus monodon. The sequence continues at coordinate 483,233 of NC_051388.1, forward strand.
TGTCAGCCCTCTGTGAAAAAGGGAATTCTATTTACCAGGGTTTTTTCCATTTGTTCCAAAATGTTTCTTTGTTATTGTTCAAAAATCAATTATAGTTTTTTTGTTTTTTTAGGAAATTGTTACCAAGAGCGACGCCCCTCCCAGAGACTAATTTCCCAAAAATCTTTCCTCTCCCAAACGTCGGGGGGGATGGGGGGGGGCCCGGGGGTTTGAAGGGGTGGGGGGTACTGGATAGCACTGGATTCAATAGGAACCCAAAAATAAAAGAAATGATTTATAAAACGTAAAAATGTCGATTTTTCGAAACCCGACCCAACATTGTCCCGACGAACAAAGTAAACAAACAAAAATACGTTTAAAAATCACTAAGGAAACTCTACGGACGTTCCCGCCATTGTTGAAATCTACGGACGACGCGCCTGTTTTTTTTTAACAAAACCAGGTCGTTGTAAGCCTAGAAACCCAAAGCAGGACGTCTCGGGTTCCCTCTTGTGTTCTGGCGATTTTAGGGGGGAAACCCCCTTACTTGGTTTTGTCCTTAAAACCCAGGGGGCGGGGTGTGTGTGTGGTGTCATCACCAAACGGGTGTGGGATATTTGGTAGGACTAGAAAAACCATGCTTAGAAAAATTACGAATACTGAGTGGGTGGAAGGTAACAGGGCTGTACCACGACCTTTGGGCAAACCCGGGTGATGTTTTTGACACACTTGACCTGGCGATCGCCCCCTCCCCGCCCGCCCGCGGGAAAAAAATAAACTAAGAAGCGGACGGGACAACCTCAACTGTCCTACCATGGATAGGGTGGGGAGGTGCTCATGCCCCCCCATGCCATGCCAACCCCACCCCCTAAAACCCTCCACTCTATGGGAGGGATTATTCCACCGAACATAGGGTATGAACGTGTGGATTGACTGCCGACCCTATGTGATAACGAGGAATTCCAACTCGTTCAACCAGAAGGAATAAAACCCCATCCCCAAATGACACCAGCAACCGACCGAGAAAGCAAACGAGACGACCCAAGCTCAAACCCATTGCCCCCGGGAAGGTACATTGACGGGCCTTTCCTGAGGACCGACTTCCGTCGATAAAATAAGTGTGGGGGAGGTCAGCCACTCCGCCCCCCCAAGAGGAAGGCCCGCTAACATGGGGGCAGGGGAGGGGGATATCCTAAAGGTTACCGAGAAAAACAAATTGGCCCTGATGGCATGGCACTTTTGCGGGGATCTCTCTGCAGAAAATACGCTTTCCCCCTAAAAAAAAAAAATACGGGCAATACCTGGTAACCAGGTTTCCGAAGGGGGGCCGCTGAGGAAGCCTGCATCCCCCGGGTTTTTTTAAAAGGGCCGGGGGATCTATAAGGATGGACAGCCCTTGAACGGGCCCATCATTGTTGGAGGGTAAACAGCCGCCACCAAAAGAGTACCATTCTTTTGGAAGTACTTTAAGCCGTTTTCCTTCACGTGTGCCTGGGTTATGGCTGCTAAAAGTCCCAAGGTTATGGCCACGTGCTAAATATTGCGGGAAGGAAACAGCGTGTCTATCTGTGCAGAAGCTCACAGGCAAAGGACTGCCCTGAAGAAACGACGGAAAGGAAAAGACAACGAAGACGCCCCCATCACGTGAAAGGTGCTTAGGTGAGGGGGAAGGTTAAGGGGCCGGGACCGTACTGCCCCCCCAACCGCCACGAGCACCCCCCCCCCCCATGCCCCGCCGTACCCTAAAGGGGGAGTGGCGATGCCCCCCACCCACACCCACCCCCCCAGGAAAAAACCCACGGGAATTCCCGAACTGCCAGGGGTTCCCCATCCTGGGAAAACAGTGCCATGAAAACATTGGTGAAAATACATGGATACGGCCGGGAAAATAAAGTATCGGCCGGATTGCTAAAAATAAAAAATATAATGGAAAAAAAGTGATCGTGTAACAGGGAAAAAGGGTTTTTCTGATGAGTTAGTGATGAGAAATCCCGGGATATTATTTTTACCAACAAGGGAGCGTTAACGGGAAATTGCGTTCTGAGATGTTAGTGATGTTAAAAATACAAATGAGTCTCTGATATTTTAAACCCCGAGGGGCCACTGAAAACAGTGACGACAGTGCCGAAAAAATGACGCTGACGAAGTGCGGAAAAAATACCCGAACTGTGGGACATCCTCAGAAATGCTATCAGTAGGATTAGCTATAGTTCAATACTGGAACGGCGAAAACAAAAAAAATAAAGAGATAAACCGACTAAAGTTTTCAGCAAACAAAAATTTGCCCAAATCAGTTAAAATAGGTGTGTTTGGGGACAAAAAAAACAATTACTTTTCTTTCAGGGAATATACGTGGTGTCACCGTAAATTAACTTGCTTTACTAATTCATAACAATAATGTTCACGTTATCTGTTTACAAAGCCCTTAAACCACCCTAAAAAAAAACCCCCCCCTAAAATTTAAAGGGCTACCATTTCTTACAAACACAGAATGAAAGCCTTTTGACTTATGTCTTGACACCAAAGAATAATTGGTGCAAAAATCAAATGAAATGTGCAGTTCAGCATTTACATATTCGAACACCCGGGGTTTTTTTCCTCTGTACAATTATACGCAAGGTGTAAAAGTTTCAGACTGATTCACTGCCCAACTTTCAGAATCACGGCAAATATGCATGGGAATTTAATGCTAGACACATATTTTGGAGTAGTCAATAAATAAAAATGGCGAAGATTTCCCGACTTTTTGAAAACAGATCTATAACATTATGATAGACGGCAAACTCAGTGCGGGGACAGGCTAGTTTTATTAATGGGAAGGGGCATCTTGTCGGAAACATCAGAAGCATGTTTGCAACAGAACGGGTCATGCCATTTGAAATAGAAACGAATCGCTTTTATAATACTCGACTACAAAAAAAAATAGGGTAAAAAATTTCTATCCCCCCTTACCTTGGCATTATTTTAAATCTGTATCTATGACGGGTCAATGTTTACCAGTAAAAATGTTGATAAATTTTCCATGGCATCAACAGTGGTCACTGATTACTAAAACCTTTGGGCCCCTGTCCAAAGAAAACCCCCAAAAAAACTCACAACGTTCCAAAACAATAAGTGGGTCGGTGACCCTACATTTTTAAGGAAAAAAAGCGAGTTCAAAGCTTTTTGATATCTACAAGCGATAATACCCGTACAACCTTTTTAAAATTTTTAAGACTAAAAAAAACCTACAGGAATTAAAACTCATTTCAGAAATAAACACTTTAAACGTTCCTACAAAGCTTAAAACAAAAACCCCTAAATTGGGAGGTCAAAAAAAATTAATCAAATTTCAGGCAACAAACACACCCCTGCTTCCATAGTCCTCTTGCAAAAGCAATATGCTCCTTAGTCAAGGGGCGGGACGCCCAAATTGAGCTACTTCCCACAAATATTCGGTCATTTATTCGATCTAAAATTGCATGAAATTTTTTCCATTGAGTTTGGGTGTTCTGATACTGCCCCTCAGATTTGCTGAGATCACTGAGGGGGAACGAACATGCACTGATAAAGGGAAAAACGTCCGCCCCAGGTGAGGATGGAATTACCTAATGTCCTCTGCCTTTAGCTCAGGGTACCTGGAAATCCCCTTTTGCACCTTACGGTTAATTTTGTCACAAGGTATTCTCCCGGGCCCCGGGACACGCATCTAATCACCCCTATACCAAAAAGCAAACACTGATAAATCCGCCCAAATTTCTTTAAACCTCATGTTATGCAAAGTTCTAAAAAAGATATTTGAACAACTCAGGTACATTTTTAAAAGGTAAATTATCTCACGCCCCTGGGATTCTATCGGGATGTAGCACACAACATTGTTTTGCAGAGTATTTTTCGCACTCTAATGGGGGAAAGCACACTGTTTTTCTTGACCTTAAGTCACTTTTGACATTGCAAACAAGAATTATCCTAGAACAATTAAAAGCTTTGGTATTAGGGGTAAGTATTAACGGGATTAGAATGTATCTCTTAAACAATCTGAAAGTGTCCTTTTCGGGGAGTGGAATTTTCCCCTTTCACAGTCTTTTGAATTGGGGATGCCACGGGAGGATTCTCAGCCCAGCTGTCAATATCCCATGCACAACCCGGTGGCCGGGATATCCCACTTGGGGATGGTGTTCCCCTTTTATATGTTATGCTAAAAAATTGCGTCAAGCATCATCACAAGAAGGATGCAAAAAATTTTTGACAGAATCACAGCAAAAGGGTCATATGTGGATTGTCATTTCCGCTAAGAAAAAAATGGGTCTAACCCCTATATCATACCCCCACCCCCTTTTGCAAAGGGGACCCGGGGCTTGCATATGCCTAAAATATAAATACTCGGGGGGAAAGTAATGTGCAGACCCGGTCCTCTCCTATAGAAAAACGGAAGATTGAACCTTTTAAAGTTCTTGTCGGGAAAAGAACATGGGATCAAAGTTACTTGGCTTTTATAAGTCAAAATTTTAGACTACCATGCACTGTCTTGTTGCAGTTTAAGGGAAAAGAAAAAGGTATAAAAATGTTCAGAATTTAAAAATTTTATCCATTTCTGATAGAAAATTTGGTTAATAAATTTTGACTGCCGTCTTTTAATCGGAATAATATATCAAAATATGAGCAAAAAAAATCTAAAACTTATCATCTATGTACTTCCACGCAAATCAAAAAAAAACGTTTATTGGACACGCAAGTGGGCACAGAGCCTCAAAAGAAATCTCAATATTTAAAAATCGCCCCCCATATCATTTCTAAATTTCTGTAAAAAAAAAATGGTGCCCTTTTAATTTGTACTTTATTTTAATATCTTCTATCAATAAAAAATTCAGCACATACTTACATAGGTGATTTTTTTTGAATAAAAAAATTGAAAATCAAAAGTAATACCATCATAAAAATCGAGTATTTTCCCGTAAAGAATAAATATCATACTCTGCGCAAATCGTATGTCGGTCCTATTCGGGCAAAGGGGAAATGAAAAATTGCGCGCGATTTTTCAAAAACCCCAATGTCACCGCGAAGTGCGCCGAAACCTCGTGAAAATTTCATTGTACACCCATACGCGTGGGGCAAATTTTCACGAAGCCAATATATTACAGGAAATATCAAAACCAAACACATGCCACCTTTGTCCACCGTAGTGGGCAAAAAGCAAAAGTACAAAATCTTTGCTCAAAAAGGATCTCGTGCGTAGGGTGCGTCCGCATTACTATGTTACATCTGATTATTTTTAAAAAAAAGATAACGCATAGATTTCCCGAGAGCAACAGTGTTTTGCCAAAAGCGGTAAACTGACCACATTGCAATTTTCCTTGCAAATTCGTGAAGATGACATTGGTTTGTGGGAGATGGAAAAAAATAGCAAAGACGAAAAGGCCAAAAGTTGCTTTTTTTCACCACTTACACAGGGACGTTCTGCAGGGACCCTTTGGAACCTTTTAAGATAGTTTTTTTTTTTTTTTGTGAATCATGGGGTCAAAAGTTTGGGGGCTGCTCAAAATTTGAAATGTATTAGTATTTCTAAGGGAACTATTAGATTGGGGGAGTTTTTTGTTCTGAAGAAACCGAAAAAATTTGGGTTTCAAAACCCAAAAATTTAAAAGGGGGTGCCGGTGTAATAGTTAGATCGACGAGCCCGCTCGTGCGCCGAAAATACTTAGAGCAACAGTTAGCCAGTGTGGGTCTTTGGGGGTATTGGCGTGTGGGCTAAAAAAAATTTATTGTGCCACTGCTTGTATAGACCGCAGTGCCCACACCTCATACCCCAACTAAGAAATTATAAAACCAAAAAGTGGTATCATGATGATGGGCTGCCTACCATAACCTACAAAATCATGGTTACAACTCTGAGTATTAAAACATTCTGAAAAATTTGTAACCCCACACCCCCAAATACCACAAATATTTAAAGATTTTAGAAATTTTTTAAGAGTCCGGTAAAACGGCCCGGGATCCCAATAAATACTTCCACAATACCTGCCCCTTCTATTCATTAAGGACATGAAAACTCCTCATTTATGCATTTTTTTTTCAAGCTCGAACCCGTCCCCCCGCAAAGGCCCCCCCGGGACCCCATTCCTCTCGACGGGGTGCTCTTCCGGACGAAGAGTTCCAATTTCTCGTTGTTTACCATAAAACAAAAAAAAATGTACATTTTTTCTTATTAGAAAAACAAATACCAAATTTTTTTGCTCGTGTAAAAGACAAAAAACATGTGAAATGGTGATAAAAAATGATTATGTCTGAAAAACCCAAGACAAGGAACAATCAAAAGACCAATTACTGCGCTTTGAGATTATATGTTTAAAACAGCGACAAATTCTAGCCAATGAAACTTTAGACAATGACATCAGAGTTTTCTGACCATAAAATTTTGATTTTTCGGAAAACCCTGCCCTCGACCGTGAAAAACGTTCAGTGTGTCCCTCCCCTGTTAGAATAAGTTGACTGTGAAGAAATATTAATTGAAAGCCGGCTAAGCTTTACAAATCAGGAAATACATCAGCCAGTGAAAAAACTACCCCGATGAGGTTTGACGTATTTTTGGCGAAGCGACTAACGGGGCACGAGATTAAGGTTTTACATTAACTTTTAATAACGAGAACCGGGAAATTTTTACATATTTGCCGTAAGTATTTTTCAGGCAAAAAGCAAAATTTTGCAATAAAAACCTTCTTCTAAATTTGGAAAAATAATACGGCAATTTTTTAAAAAAAACATTTCCGATTTTGGGCCCTTTCAAAAAGACCGCAGTTTAATGTCGGGTGTGCCGCCCCAGCGCGCGACGAAAACGGGGTAAAGCTTTCGTATTTTTCCCTCGAGGGGAAGTTTTTAAGCGCGCGGCATGAAGCACCGCCCGGCCTCCAAGATTTTGGCTCGGCAAAAAGGGCATTAAAATTTCCCTCTAAATTTTAAAAAACAAGTATAAATTTGAAAGCTGCCATATTTACGATAATCTCACTAAGGTTTGCAACCCCCTGTTACAAAATTCATTCACAGTTTGTTGTTTTGAATAACATCCGCGGGGACTGCGTGTGCCGCAACGATTGCGCGACCGTAACTGTCAAAATCGCTTTTTTTCCTTTTTTCTTTTTTTTTTGATTATTTTTTGTTTGCTATTTTATTAGGGTTTTGCTATCAAAAAATAAAACCGTTGGGATTTAGAACAATTAAAAAACCCTTTTGTATAAAATTTTATTCGGTCATCAGGAAACTTTTGAAACGCATTTTTAAATAAAAAGTTCTTTTGTCCAAACGTTCATTGGAAATTTTTTCACGCATTCAACCAAGACAGTAAAATAAGTTTGGAGTGGTTTCCTTGACGAAAAATAAGCCCTTTTCTCTTGGCAAAAAGGGGTGCAAATCGAAAATAAGGGGGATATAGGGGAGAAGTGAGGATCGCCCCTTCGTTTTCCCCAAATCCCCTTCCCTTTTTACTTCGCGAGAATCAAAAAATTTTGCCGTGGAACTCATTACGTAAAGTTACCGAACGACGACCCTCTCAGAGCTAAGTTTTCCAAAATTTGGGTTTTTTTTCTCTTTCCCCTACCCACACTTGGGGGTGCGTGGGAATCAGGGTTGAAGGGGGGGGGATAATGGGTACACTGGTGCCCATAGGAAACTGCAAAATCGAAGAAAGTGATTTTTAACGTTAAAAAAGTCGATTTTTTTGAAAACCCGACCAAAAATTTCCAACGAACGAAGTAAAAAAGCACAAAAAACGGGAAAAATCGGCAAATTTAAACTCTACGGGCCCACGCCCAAATTTCGAAAAACCCCACGGGGAAAAAAACCCTCGCTCGGAAAAAAAAATCTACGGGGTTTCACATAAATTTACATCCCTAGTACAATCGTCCTAACCAAAAAACCCCAAACCCAACCTTAACCCCCCGTGGATTTTTACACTCGATTATATATTCCCCCGCCAGGGGCTGCCCCCTGGGTCCCCCGTGGTAAACCACACCTATAAGGCCCCCCATTTTTTACCACTTTGTGCCAAGAGACGTCTATTTCATTAAAAAAAAAAATTGCCACATACCGTCAGTGGGGGGGGTAAAAGAGCACGGGGAGGAAATGATGGAAACTTATTTTCTTCAGGGCGGCCAAAAAATAGTATTCATTATCAAGGCGGGGGGTTTTCACGGGACTTGGGACAATTAAATTTTTTTGGGGATTAGTGTCGACCGGGCCCGATCGAGCAAGAAAGGGCGGCCTGGCCGCCCCATTGCTGCCAAAATTTCCCGTACCTACCATAAAAAACATTTTCCCTAAAAGGTAATGATATGGCTAATAAATATACGCAATACAATTTCAAAATTAACTTAATATAAAAAAAGAACATACCCCGCACCCGACGACAAAAGTTCGGCTTGCTGCTGCCATTTCCCGGCTTAATGAGAGTGGTGAGCAAGGAGGAGTGTATTGTTCCGATATATGAGGCAATTCGGTAAAAAAGAAATAGTATTGTTAAATATTAAGAATCTGATAATAAAAATAAGGAAAAACTACAAAAAACCCAACTACATTGAGAGAGAAACCCAAAAGATATGAAAAGCAAAAAAAACAAAAGGGAAATGTTGTTAAAAATAAAAATATATGGAAAAAACAAATAGGAAATGATTTTCCAGGGTTTCCAAAAAACCAAGAATTATGGTCAAAAAAAACGCACCCTTTTAAGAAAATGGATATAAAAATGAAAAAATGGGGCAATAAAAACGAGAAAAATGGGCTGCCATTTTAAGGGGGTTGTGGGCTTTCTCTGAGCGCTGACATGCAGAACCCATTTTCCCCCTTTTCCGGTAACATGAGGCCGCTGCGATTTTTTATATTGTTTTTCCCATTATTTTTTTATGCTCTACAAGATGGCAGTGTCCATTTTTCTCTATCTCATGCGTCACTCTCGTAACTTTTACCCCATTTCCAAATAGTCCTTGTATTCTACGTGAGAAAAGAATATTTTGTCATTAAAAAGCATCCGTTTTTTCTCGAAATTTTATTTATTTGCGTTTTTTTTCCTTTTATTGTTCCCCATTTACTGTTTGGGGGAAGTTTTATGCTATTTTTGTAAATAATCGTGTGCGCATCGCGTTTTGCCACCGGGAGATTTGACACCCAAAGCAGCGCCAATCTCGTTTAAACCCCGGTGAGCATGTTTTTTTCGAGTGCTGCTTTCGATTCCGGATCATTTTAAAACCCTTTTGTGATATACTGGACAATAGACATTCGTTTCATCACAGCCTGATATTTAAACCTCCATTGCCGCAATGGTGAAAAAATATTAGAACCAGCAATTGTGACCATAGTCGGAAGGCAGAACTTTTCGGTGTTTCGCGTATATAATACCTGGGGGGTCCGGGGGCTAGCCCCCTGCCTAGGCACTAATTAACCAGGGGGTCCAGGGGCGAAAGCCTCCTGCTAGGCGTATATTACCACAGGGGTCCAGGGGAAGAGCCCCTGGCTAGGGTATATAGATCGAAATGATAAATCCCACAGGATTAAGGTTGGTTGGTTTTTGGTTAGGACGCATTGTAACGATTACCAGGGGATCTGGATTTGTGAATCCCGTAGTTTTCCGAACGTGGGTTTGTTTCCTGTAAAGTTTTTGAAAGTTGCGCGTCGGTGCGTAAGTTTGAAAGGTGGCGGAGACTCCGTAGATTTGCATTGTTGATTTTAAGCGTTTTTTTTGTGCTTTTTTTTACACATTTTTTTCTTTTTTTATTTCAGCCTGTTTTCCCACAAATTTTCCCGTCCTTCATGCCTCCCCTCTTATTGGGACTTATAAATCACAAATTTAAAATTGTCGGCTGGAGAATGCAAACTGAAAATATCAATAATCGTTGTCATTTCACGAAAACAAATCTGATGATAATTGTCTGGGAAGACTCGTTGTCTTTTCGAAAAATTAACCCATTCCCTAGACATATGTACTGCGCGTTAATCAGGCAAAAGTAATCCCAGATTTAAGCACAGAATGAATACCGTCTTTTATGGGGGAAAACAGGGTTTTCCCGTCCTGATAAGAGTGAAGCTAACCCTTTAAATTTATTTTTAGTGTTTTTGCCTGTTTTTTTTGGGGATAAATCTGAAAATTCCCTCCCCTGGACCCCTTGTTTAAAAAATTTTCTTCCCGGGGGGCTACGCCCCCTGGCCCCCCGGGAAAAATTTTATGCGCCTACAAGGGGGCTATCCCCGGGGACCCCCGGGTATTGATACGCCTAACCCCCAGGGAAAAACCACATCCTTTATATCGCTTCCGCTATGGTCAAAATTTCTTGGTTTCAAAATCACTTTTTTCACCATTTGGGGCCGGGATGGGTTCAAATATCAGGCTGTGATAGAAAAAAATGTCTATTTGTCCAGTATATCCACAAGTTTAAAAAATGATCCGAATCACGCAACTCAAAATAAAACTTGTCACCGGCTTTTTCTCCGTTTTGGCGCGTGGCTGTCAAACCCCCCCGGTGGAAAAAGGGCGTTATTGTACAGAATAGCAAAATACTTACCAAAACACTAATAAAGAAAAAAAAAAGGAAAAAAACGCATTACCTACTGATTCAAAAAAGGGGTTCGCTGAAAAATGACCAAATTTCTTTTCTCACGAGCGGAGCAATAAAAGGCCACTTGGTGAGTTTTCCGCGTCACTTTGTTTGATTCTCGCGAAGTAAAAATGGAAAGGGCTTGGGAAACGAAGGGGGGATCCTACTCTTCTCTCCTATATCCCCTTATTTTCGATTTCACCCTTTTGCCATAGATGAAAAAGGGTCTTATTTTCGTGAAAGGACCACTCCATACACTTATTTTACTGTGCGCTTGGTTGACATCAGGATTTTTTTTTCCAGATTTACCTGATTCCTACTCTATTTTTAGCTCCAAGATGGCGTGTCCATTTCGCTGTATCTCCGTGCGTCGTTCTCGTAAATTTAACCAAATAAAAACAAAAAGAAAACGTCACAAAAACCAAAGGGCCGGGGTTTCGTTTCTAAACTAAACCCCTTAAAAAAAAATCAACAAACTTTCTTGCAATAAATTGCCTCCTCAATAACATTACAACGAATCCCCTCACCATAAATAAGGGGAAAAAAGACCCACCCCCTCAACTCGGCCTCAGCTCCGGGGGTGGGTCTCGCGTCTCCTTTTGGGGGACCTCACCGCCCTGCCCCCCTCGCCCTTTTCCCGGGCCGGGGCGGAGACGAGTCGATGCGAGGTTCTCAGCTTGCCCCAAACCTCGGATTTTAAACTTATTCCACAGCAGTAAAACGGTGTCTGAAAGGGGAAAATTCTTTTAAAGGGCCCTTTGTCAAATTTGGGAAAAATGGCACTTACATTATGCATGCATGTATTTTTTAATTAAATAATAAAAAAATAAATAAAAATAAATAAATAAATATTATATATATATATAATATTATATATATAATTATATATATATAATATTTGTGTGTGTTGTGGTGTGTTGTGTGTGTGTGTGTGTGGGTGTGTGTGGTGTTTTGTGTGTGATGGTGTGTGTGTGTATGGTGTGTGTATGTTATGTATTAATACATATGTTTTAAATTGTATTTATATATGTATATTATGTATGTGATGTGATGTGTATGTTTTTGTGTGTGTGGTGGTGTGTGGGTGTGTGTGTGTGGGTGTGTGTTTTGTGTGTGTGTGTGTGTGTGTTAGTGGGTGTGTGTGTTTGTGTGGGGGTTGTGGGGTGTGTGTGTCTTCTCCCCAAAAATACTGCTTATCACACGGGCAAAAGGGATGCGAAAAGGGGTGCCTACCTTCTAATTAGGGGGAAACGCTGTGTGGCGCGGTTGTAGGAGACTTACCTCACGGAACTGCACAGCATTTTAAAAATTTAATGTATACTCTCTTTTAAAATGTTTCCTTGATTTTGTACAGTGGCCAACACTTCTCTAAAATCCCCCAAACCCATGATAAACCCCCCCATGCTTAAAATTTTCGCTGCGTAACCTAACAAAATACCGGGGTGTGGGGGGGGCATTAATATTAACGGGGGGTTCAGGCTTCGGGGAAATATTCCTCTCCTCTTCTTCCCCGAAATGTACGGCCCCTCGCCTACTAATAAAAGGGGTTATAAAATATTAGGCGAAAACGGGAAAAAAAGTTAAAATCAAGGGAAGCATAAATAAAGGGGCAAAAAAGGAAAAGGAAAAAAGAAGAAAAAACGCTGCAAATTAAATTTGGGGGAGGGGTGAGGACCAAGGCAAGGGTGATCCCCCCCTAAACCCTTTGGGGGGGGGGGGTTTCCTCAGCCCCAACCAAGGGGAAAAATTTTAAAGGGGGGGGGGGGGGGGTTGAGGGGACTTTTTTTAGAAAAGAAGGGAAAAAACCTTTGGGAAACCCCAATTTACCAAAAAAAACTTTTCCAAAAAAGGGAAGGGAAATTTGACCATTTTAACCCCC
>NC_051388.1:495746-504155 GCF_015228065.2 Penaeus monodon
CCCTACTGAAATATGTGTCAACTTTAAGAATGGTTATTTAGAGCAAGAGAATTGCTGCAGAGAACTTAAAGGGATGTCAAGAACATATGAAGAATTGGTACGATAAGAAGTCTAGGAGCAGAGAGTTCAAGCCAGGTGATAAAGTGTTAGTATTGCTACACCCAAACAGGAAACCCATTGAAAGCAAGATTTCATGGTCCTTGGATAATTGAAAAGAGAGTGGGAGAATTAACCTATATAGTGAACACTCCAGGGAGGCGCAAACCGCGAACCAATTGTGCCATGTTAACATGATAAAACCTTATTATGGAAGAAATTCAACAGAAAATAGTGAAAGTGACAAAGTGAACTGTGTGTGTACAAAGTTAGATAACACTGGTCAACAGCAAAAAAAATCGTCAATAATTTTTTAACTGATTTTAGACAATTTTGATGCGCTGAATCCAAAAATAACATTGATTTTGCTCAATCAGGTCAAATTTGTGTTCTATTGCCAATATTGTTTTTTTACGTTGTTTTCATACATAAGGGTATTTGCATTTTCGTGGCGGGTATTACGATATAATTTTCAAGTTGCGACCGCACATTTTTTGCTAACAGACATTTTTTCCTTATTCAGATGAATGATATGGATGCATCCAGAAGGTCTTGCAGAAATAAGCCAGATGTATTCTGCTACATCTGCGGCGAATACACCGTTGTTCCTAACAGGAAACCAGTCACAAGTTTCGTAAAGCGTGCTTATCATGCTTATTTTGGCATGAAACTTGTGATCAGGACAAAGCTTGGCACCTCACATGGTCTGCAGAAATGCACTGAGTATCTACGTCGCTGGACCCATGGAAGAAGGACGGGCTGAAGTTTGGAATTCCTATGGTTTGGAGAGAGCCGAAAAACCATGTCAGTGACTGTTACTTCTGCGCTATTAATTTGACTGGGATCAACAGAAGAACCAGAGCAGCCTCAAGTATCCTGATCTTGAATCAGCACGTCGTCCTATACCTCACTGTGATGAAGTTCCAGTATCTGTCACAGCAGAACTTCCTGAGTTAAGTGACGAAGAATTCTCCAGTATTGAAGACAATGAAGAAGTAGTTCCTAGCAATGATGCCGATGACGCTCCGCATCCCTTTTCCCAGAAGGAGCTAAATGATCTTGTCTGTGACCTCAACTTGCCAAAGTCATCCGCCGAATTGTTGGCATCAAGATTGGAAGAAAAAAAACTTCTTTCTGACAGTACTCGTTTTTTCTCTGAAGAGAAAGACTTGGTGTACTGTACAGATGTTTCACAGCTTCTGCACAATCTTGGATTGCCACAGTACCAACCTGTAGAATGGAGACTGCTTATTGACAGCATCAAGAATCGCTGAATCCTTTCTGTGCACAACGGCAACCAGTTTGCCTCTATACTGCAGGCTCACTCGACTACACTGAAGGAGAAGTATGAAGCAGTGAAGTATCTGCTGAAGAAAATTCGTTATTGTCAGCATGAGTGGATGATCAGTGTTGACCTGAAGATGGTGAACTTTTTGTTGGGACAGCAGTCCGGTTTCACCAAGTACCTGTGCTTTCTGTGCATGTGGGATAGTAGGGACTGAGCTCAGCATTACACGAAAAAGGAGTGGTCTCTGCGGGAGGAATTGGAGCCTGCAGATCAAGAACATCATCAATGCCCCTCTGGTGGACAGAGACAGGATACTCTTCCCACCCATTTATATTAAGCTTGGCTTGATGAAGCAGTTCACCAAAGCTCTGGAGAAGGATGGTGGCTGCTTCACTCACCTGTGCCATGCTTTTCCAGGAGTGACCATGGAGAGATTGAAAGCTGGCATCTTTGATGGACCTCAACTACATCAGCTCATCAGAGATCCAGAGTTTGAAAACTCAATGAATAAAGTCGAACTGGAAGCGTGGAAGACATTTTTTCTGGTCGTAAAGAACTTCCTTGGCAACAACAAGGCCAGCAACTACGCAGAACTCGTCACCAAAATTCTGACTGCCTTCAAAACCTGGGATGCACATGAACTCAAATGCACTACCTATACTCACACATGGATCGGTTTCCTGAGAATTGGGATCAATGAGCGACGAGCAGGGGGAGAGTTTCATCAAGACATGAAGGAATGGAGACCAGGTATTAGGACGGTGGGATGCAGTCATGATGGCCGATTACTGTTGGACTTTGAAGAGAGACATCCCTGCCTCTGCACATTCGAGGAGCTCAAAGAAACTTTTTAATGTGTCCTGTCTACTGATCAACTGATCAATTCTGATCGATGTTCAGCATTGATCAGTAGATATTGTAATAGTTACCAATATAATGCAATGATGTCAATACAGATGCCGATCAATGTTTGCAACATGTCGATAATTATAAATTGGGTGACAAAACAAAATAAAAAAAATATATCGGATGTATAAGTAACACAAATAAAACAAAAATGCCGCTCTAATGTATTCCACTTCGTAAAAAACGATTTTTCCTATATTCCTTAGTTGAAAAACTTGACCTGATCGGGGGAAATGAATGGCATTTTTGGATTCAGCGATGCAGATTTGCTCTAAATCATTGAAAAACTAAGACAACTTACAAAAATATTTTTTTTGTAACCCAGTGTAATGAACAATGGTATGTGAAAATGATGTAAAACTGGAAAGTTGTGAAATAAGCTGTTGAGAAATTCAATGCAATGAATAACTTAGCACAGAAACTTGAACCATTTGGAGATGAAAGAGGATCAGATTATGAAAATTGTACAAGAGTTTAAGCCTCTGTTTTCTGATGTTCCTAGGAGAACTGATTGTGTTGCAGCATGATGTGGAGGTTATGGACACATCCCAATTAAACAACACCCATATAGAGTGAATCCTAACTGAGAGAGATAATGAGAAAAGAAGTAGAGTAGAGTATATGCTTGAAAATGACTTGATTGAAAAGAGTAATAGTCCGTGGAGTTCACCATGCGTGCTAGTGATGAAGTCGGATGGGATTTCATATAGATTTTGTACAATTCAGGAAGCGAATAATGTAACTAAAGCTGATTCTTATCCTATCCCAGAGTAGATGATTGTATTATAAGATAGGAGATGCTAAATATGTGACTAAAATAGATTTATTGAGGATATTTTGAGTACCATTAACTGAAAGAGCTAAAGAAATTTCAGCATTTGTAACTAATGGTGGTCTGTATCAGTATAAAGTGTTACCATTTGGTATGAAAAACAGTGGTAGTACATTCCAGAGACTAGTTAATCAAGTGTTGTGTAATGTGAAAGGCTGTGCTGTGTATATAGATGATATTGTCTTGTATTCAAAAACTTGGGAAGAACATGTGTTTGCAATCAAAGAAGTATTTGACAATTGAATCGAGGTTATATTGTGTGGCAAGGATTGTCAGCCGATTAATGCTAAGGTGGAAAGTATTGTGAATTACCCCATTCCAACCAATAGGAGAGAATTGTTAAGATTTTTGGGTATGAGTGGATATTATCGTAGATTTTGTAAGAACTACTCATCTATTGCTTTTTCCCTTGACCACTTACTGTCAAAGAAGTCTAATTTGTGTGGAGTGCTCAGGCTGATGAAACATTTAGAAAGCTTAAGCAGATACTTATAAGTGCAGCCATCCTTTTGACTCCAAATTTTAACTTACCATTCAAATTGTATGTAGATGCTAGTGACTACGGAATTGGTGGAGTCTTAATGCAAGAGAAAGATGGTGTTGATCATCATATTTGTTATTTTTCAAAGAAATTACTGTCATATTAAAAAACTATAGTACCATTGAGAAAGAATCATTGGCACTAATTTTGAGTTTGAACCATTTTGATGTTTATTTGAGAGGTCTGAACAGAGAAATCCAAGTTTATACAGATCATAACCCCACTTGTATTTTTGCACAAGATGAAGAATGTAAAACAGCGTTTGACTAGGTGGAGTCTTCTGTTACGTATTGTAATCTGATTATTAAACTGTGAAAGGGGAAGATAATGTAGCTGACGCATTGTCCTGTATGCCATACAGTCATGAGTCAGCCTGTGGCTGACTCATGCCTCTTTTGGGAGGGGGATGTTACCTCTCCTCCATTTCCCATAAATTTTTTGGGGCTATTATATATGTAGATTATATTTATTTTTTGTAAAACATTAAGATGAATTTATTTTCATGAAGGATAATTTTATACTTATAAAAATGATTTATACTTTCTTTTATGTATATGTCACATGTAGATGATTCTATTGTTTGAACTTTATAGAAAGTTTTTCCTTAATATTGTGCTAATGTGAGGATATAGAAGTTGTTATTTTAGTTGAATTGAAATACGAAATAATATGTCGATAATATAGAAAAAGTCTTGGAACGTTTTGTTTACACCCTTCTCTGATGGTTAGGCCGAAAGGGTTTAGAAAGGTGACCCCCTGCTGATATGTTTAAGTTAATTTATAAAGATGAAAAGGGATTGTCATGATTTTGTTTTTCGCTGAAGGTTTTGAAGTGTAAAGTAAAGTTGAAATTGGTCATGGACATTGTATTAAATTTCATTTAAATAGCGTGAGGCCTCACAGCCCATCGAGAGCACGTGTCAAGGTAATATACATTTTTCTTTGTTGGAAATAACAATGCTGTATTCCTTTAGATATGTTATGAAATCAATACTGAATTATTTTTTAAAAAAGTAACCCCAAAGGGTCTAATGTGTTAAGTGATGAGCTTTATCTATTTGAGAAATTCTGTCATTTTCTTTTAAATTTACTTATCTAAATATATGTTGATATCAAAATTATATATATTCTTTGTATTATCACATCTTTTGAGCAGATATGGGACCTTTTGTTATTTAACAAACCCCTTTGTCAGCTTCAGGAGATGTTAGCCAGAGGGAATATCTGTTAACAGACACTTTTATTTTCAGATTGATTTGAATGGGGTGATTGATTCAGATTGAGTTGATGGGCTGAATTTTTTACTTTCCTTCATGGGATCTTAGGTGAGGATATGGGGGCACATTGGTGAAAAGGTGTAACAATGTATATATTTGTGGGGTGTAACACATATTTTATATAAAATATATATATAAAACATATATTATATATATATATATATATATGTATACATATATATAAATATACCCATATAGACATGTATAAACATATATAATATAGAATATAATATTGCTACGCCAGTGGGTCTTTGTCTCTGTGTGAACAGGGTGTTAACATAAAAAGGATGACCTGGGCATGTGTTAACATGAAGAGACCTGGGAAAAACATGACGCAGTGGCTGTGAGCGGAGGAGCGGAGGAACAAGCCGGGAAACGGAGTTGGGGACTGCTCCTGTGAAGACCTCGTGTGTGCCTTGTGGACCTGATTAAACTTTGTGTTGCCCTTTTTATAAGCAGTATCTGCAGTGTGACATGCTGGTTTTTCCCCCTGTATTTTTGCCTATAGAAAAGTGTACGGGTAAATAACTTGTGTAAATAAAGGAAAGACTGTCATTTTGTGTTTATTTCGTGCCCTGCCTCGCCAAGTAGGGTTTCCCTCGTGGTGTTTCTGGGACGCTGTGGTGCTTGGTGCCTCTTGGAGCTGTTCAGTGTTCACGACCCTGTGAAATAGCACGCCGTCTGCCTAGCATGCCTTGTGTTGGTGGCAGAGAGATGAGGCGGGTCGGCGTAACAATTATACATACATACATATATATATATATATATATATATATATATATAAAATTTTTGTGTTTGTGTGTGTGTGTGTGGGGGTGGGTGTGTGTGTGTGTGTGTGTGTGTTGTGTATTTATTTTATATGTGTGTGTGTGGTGTTGGGGGTGGTGTGCGTGTATGTATTGTGTGTGTGTGTGTGTGTTGTTGTGTGTGTGTGTATAACCATACTTATGTATATGGTGCGTGCGCACACACACACATATATGTGTATATATATATATGTTGGTGTGGTTATGTATATATATTTATATAATATCTATTTTCTACATATAATGTATATATATGATTTTATATAAAATATATATATATATATATATATATATATTAGATAGACAGATATATGTATATATACATTTATATATATGCATACAGATATATACAAACACAGACCACAAACAAACAATACACATACATGTATGTATGGGATGATTGCATATATATATATATATATTTTCATGTACTATATATAACATATATATATACATATGTTGATACATATACACATATAAATATACATACACATGCATATAGTGTGTGTGTGTGTATGTATATATCAAGATATATACCAAAATATTTATACTATATATATTTCATATATATACATATACATATATATATACATATATATATACATGTCCCCGTGTTTAGAGCAATAGACCCCGAAGCTCGTGGTCACGAGTTTAATTCCCTGCCGCGGCAGTCGTAAAAAATGCCTGCGCTCTGACTGCTGCTCGAGGGCCCGAGAAAAGACATATCGTTAAAGTTAAACGCAGGTGTGTCGTAGGGATAGCAACCGCCGCCGGTTAGCGCGCCCAAACGCGGTGATTAGGAAAGGCTCCACTTAGGCAAGGGTGGGGACTCCATTAACCTCACAATAGTGAATTGGAAGGAACTTGTGTCCTGAGTGGACTGAAAGGCTGAAAAAAAAAAAAAAAAAAAAAAAATTATATAATATGTATGTATGTTTTAATATATAACACATTTCATTCATAGATAGATACATAAATATTATATATATTTTTATAATATTTTATATGTATAATAGAAACAAGTGTGAATGTATATGGGACATATATATAAAATTTAAAATATATTTACAATACATATGTGCATGCATATATATATAATATAATTATTATATATTATATTTTATATATAATTTATATATAATTTATATATATTACATAGGTAACATATATATATATATTATATATATTTTATAATTTTTATATAATATTAATATATAATATTGTGTTGTGTGTGTGGGTTTTTGTGGTGTGTGGGGTGTGTGAGTGTGGGGTGGGGGGGGGGTTTGGGGGTGTGAGTTTGGGGTTTGTGGTGTGTGTGGTGTTTTGTGTTGCTGTAATGGTATATATATATTATTATATATATATATATAATATATATATTATAATTATATTAAAATATATATAGGGAAGGGAAATTTTAAAAAAAAAAGACCCTTGCCGGCGGGGAAAGAAGGTGGGAGGGGAAGGATAAAAGGGGGGGATCAAGAGATGTTTAGTAAGAGAAAAGAGTGGGGGCTTAACCCAAAATGCGGGGGGAAAAATTTGGGGGCATGCTTAGGCAAAAGGAGGACAAAATGTCAGAAAGGGGAGGGCCTCGCGCCATCGTGGTACGCTGCCCTGGCTAACGGGGCTCGCTTCCATGAGCTAATCACGGGTCGGCGACCCCCCACCGCCCCCGGGCTCCCCGGATCCACTCGGCAACGAGGGAGGTTTTGGGGAGCGGTAAAAATGGCCATCCGGGCCACCCGGGCGCCACCGGCACGGACTTCTCGCCCCATGGAAAACGGGGTGCCCTGGGCTAACCTTTAGGCTAAGGGTTTTGAGTCATGAGATCCCAATCAAGGCTCCCTCCCTTGCCGGGGGTCAGCAAGATTTCTCCCTGTCGGCGGCAGGACTTCGGGGGAGATGTCTCTGGCGATCCACCACGTTTGGGTTACAACCTGGCCAGACATCTCCCCACTCGGTTTTGGCACCCCTTCCCCAAAGGACCACGGTCAGGGCAGGGTGCAGGCCAGTGTCACGTGTGGGGAAATCCGAAACCGTGAGATTGGGGGTAAAGGTTTTAGGTTGGGGGAATTTACCTAGGGGAAGGGGATATGGAAGGGGGGCGTGGGGAGGTTGAGGTCACGTACGGAAAGAGAGAGGAGGGGGGGGGAAGGGAGAGAAAAAGGGGTAGGGCTCTCTTAACAGGGGTTACTTTTTTTGGAGATTAAAAGTTGTTTTAGGAAAACAAAACCCCCAAAAAATAACTTTAAAATAAAATTAAGAAAAAAAAAAGAAAAAAAAAAACAAAAAAAGCGAAAAAAAAAAAAAAGGGAAAACAGAAAAAGTTAAAAGCTTAAAAGGCACATTTTTGGCCTGGGGCACGGGTGGGGGGGAAAGGGGGGGGGGGGGTTTGGGGGCAAAAGGGGGCCCAAATTTTTCGTAAAAAGGGAAGCTCTTAAACCCCGGAAGGGGTTCCTGACCCCGGGGGACCCCCGAAATTTACAAGGGTCAGCACCAACGTATTGAGCTCAGCCAAAATTTTTGTTCCGCACAAAACCGGGGCCGGTACTAGGGGGAACTTTGCAAAACCCCCCTCCTCCCCGGGGCAACGGATGGGGGTTTTCCCAACCTACCCTGGCCCGGGACTTGAGATGCTCCCCCCCAGAGACCCAAAAGTA
>NC_051388.1:504255-516755 GCF_015228065.2 Penaeus monodon
TGCAAAAGAAAATGGAAAGAAATACTGTCATATTAAAAAACTATAGTACCATTGAGAAAGAATCATTGGCACTAATTTTGAGTTTGAACCATTTTGATGTTTATTTGAGAGGTCTGAACAGAGAAATCCAAGTTTATACAGATCATAACCCACTTGTATTTTTGCACAAGATGAAGAAAGTAAACCAATGTTTGACTAGGTGGAGTATTTTATTACAGGATTATCATCTGATAATTAAACATGTGAAGGGGAAAGATAATGTTGTAGCTGACGCATTGACCCGTATGCCATATAGTCACGAGTCAACCTGTGGCTGACTCATGCCTCTTTTGGGAGGGGGGATGTTACACGTATCTCCTCCACTCCTATAAGTCCGATATGCGAAGCTTAGCCTCACCCGGGCTATGCCATGAGGGGAGCCCGGCCTGTGGCGACAAATGCCGACTCGCTCACGTGTGTCAGCTGCTGCTGACTCGGCTGAACCGAGTCCTTACCCGCCATGGTGCCCAGCCACAGCAGTAACCTCCAGGCGACAATTGCAACTTCTCGCGCCTGGGCGGGACGCGAACCGAACACGGATGAGAGGCCGACACGTTACCACTCTACTAGCCCGGAGGCTGCCACTCCTATATTTTTGGTGCTATTATATATAGAGATTATATTTACTTTTTGATAAAACATTACAGAGTGAATCTATTTTCATGAAGGATAGTTTTATACTTATAAAAGTGGTTTATGATTTCTTTATATCTATTATGTCACAAGTAGATGATTCTATTGTTTGAACTTTATAGGAAGTGTTTCCTTAATTTTGTACAAATGTGAGGATCAAGAAAAAGTCGTTATTTTTGTTGAATCGATGTACGAAATGATGTCGATAATTTAGAAAAAGTTTTGGAACATTTTGTTTAAAGCGCGTTCTCGGTGGTTAGGCCGAAAGGGTTTAGAAGGGCGATCCGTGCTGCTATCTTCAATTTAATTTATAAAAATGATTGGCTATTGTCATGGATTTTGTTATAGTTTGGAATATGCTGAAGGAATGAAGTGTTAAGTAAATGAATGAGAAAAGTGAAATTGGTCATGGGATGTTGCATTAAACTTCATTTAAGTAAGGTGAGGCCTCGCAACCATCGAGAGCACGTGTCAAGATTGATTTCTGATATAACGAGTTGATGGGCTGATTTTGCACATCCTCCATGAAGTTTGAGGATGAGGCAAAATTTTAAAGGTGTAACAATAATATATATATATATATATATATATATATATATATATATATATATATGTATGTATGTATATATATATATATATATATATATATATATATATATTTATATATATATATATATATATATTATATATATATATATATATATGTATATGCACAGACAGACAGACACACACACACACACACACACACACACACACACACACACACACACACACACACACACACACACACCACACACACACACACACACACACACACACACACACACACACACACCACATATATATATATATATATATATATATACATATATATATTATATATATATATATATATATATATATATATATATATATATGTATATATGTATATATACATATCTATATATATATATATATTTATATATAGATATATATATTATATATTATTTATATATAACATACACACACACACACACACACACACACACACACACACACACACACACACACACACACACACACACATATATATATATATATATATATATATATATATATGTATGTATGGCTCATTATAACCCTCACCAAACCTTTAATATGCTAACGAAGTTTGATGGCGCTTCGATGCCTGTGGATAGTTTTCTAAAAGACGTCGAAAATTCAGTGAGACAGGACGGAATTCCTGACACCGACCCTAAATTTCGCGAACATTGCGTTGTGAGTGCTGAGTGTCGTTTAGACATCACTGTTCCCGACGTGAGGAACGCTCTCGACGCGTTCAAGACTGCTCCCCTAGTCCTGCGCAATTGGGAAAGATTTCAATCGGTTTTCCGAGCATCCTTCCGGCCACTCGAACCCAATCATCATCTGCAATTTGCTTCTCTCATTGCAATGAAACCGACTATCAATAGCACCTTTCATTCATCCCTTGGCGACACCCCACATTTCCTCCTTTATGGCACTGACAAGCGCTTGCCGTATGACCTTTTTCAAACCAGACTTAAGCCCGAATACTCCGACAGTTATGCAGAATATCTCCTAAATAGAAACAAGTTCGCGTTCCAGAAGGCAAAGGAGTATCTCACAAAATCTAGGGATCAGATACTCTCTTACCAGCATAAGATCGCACGTACAAAGTCAATAGGTGTCGGCGCCCTAGTTTTTAGGAAAATACACACCAACGACGCACTGCGTCCAAAGCTCGCTCCTCGCTTTGACAGTCCCTATAGAGTACTTCAGGTCAAGAACAACAAGGCACATTGTAAATGTTTAAGGTCTAACTCTGTTGCTTGGTACCACTTCGATAGACTGAAGTTAGCCAACAAATACTATGTACACGACAACACTTCAGATTAATACATTTTCACAATATATACGAACTCTACGGCAATACACCTACAGCTTTCGTTACGTGCTTCCTTGCTAACGCCATTTCCGATAACATTCACCACCTACGCCTTGCTTATAGAAACATCTCACATACATTTGACATTCTTACGACTAGAATCAACAACGCTAGCCACTTCACAGAGCTGGCGTTTAATGTATTCTCCTATCAGGTAACAGTAAATACCATGACACAATATGTTAACACATTTGTCAATGACCTCATTAAGGCATCAAAGGGAATCGTTTCCTCCAGTCTTATATGTCCTCAGGACATCGAACCCATCATCCAGCAAGCCACCTCCAACAACCTTACCCCTCTATTCACCCTTACAGACCGTGTCCCCTTCTACTCTGCTCTTAACTCCTTCCTCACAATTTCCGGCCTATCCGTCTTAATTCCTGTCACACCTCGACCTGACCCGAGCGAGGCTAGCGACCCAAGCCGACGCCAAGCTGACCCGCGGAAGGATGACTGACCTGCACGCCGCGTCTCCTGAGATTCGTCAGTTCATGCCGTGATTCCACACCGTACACAAGCCTTGGCCGTCTTCCGCGAAGTGCCTGTGCTCCTGATATCTTTTCGTGACCAAGAATAAAGTTTAAAACCGCCACAGACTTTGTTTCAGCCCGTATTGTGAAATTCTCACACTATCTATATTGCAATTCTGATTGTGTTTCGTCCGTTCGTTGTTTGCTTGCGTGTTACCCCTGAAATCATGCTCCATGTGACTGCTGGAGTATGTATGTATGTATATGTATGTGATAGATAGATATTATTAAGATTGTGTTGATGAAGATTTTCTTTAAAAGAAAGGGATATTTTAATCAATATCTATCTATATATCTATACCCACATACATACATACACACCCATACCCATATACACCCAAAGGTCATGTAAATATTTGTACAATGTGAATACAATGACTCACACGCGCACACAGGTAAACAAAAGCATCAGTAGTGTACAATTAGTCTTGCAAGTAGAACAACGAAGGGAAGTACAAGAAAACACACGAATAGGCATATTCGTGTGTTTTCTTCTACTTCCCTTCGTTTATTCTAATTGCAATTTGTTCGACATGAATTCCACTATTTGTCTTATTTAGTGATGCCACTAAATAAGACTAATGGTACACCATTTGAATACCAAATAAGTTGTATATTATTATTGGTTTCTCTTATTCTCTCACGTCGATCTTCTTCCCTCCCACTTCACCTCCCTTCCACTCCATATTCCACCCTTTTCCACCCCTCTTACTCTTTCCCTTTTTTCGAACCCTTCATCTCATTTTCTTCACTCTTCGTTCTATCACACTTTCCTTTCCACTCTTCTACGCTTTCCCTCTCTCTCTTCTTTTCCGTAATCTCCCGTTCTCACTCCTTTCCTCTCTCTTCTCCTTCCCATTCTCTCTCCCTCCAACTCTCCTTTCTCTTGTTCCCTAACTTCTTTTTCAATCTCTTTTTTCCTTTCTTTTTTATGTCCTTCCCTCTTCCTCTCCTTGCCTTCCGTTCTTCCCTCTTCCTTCTCCTTTCTTTCTGTTCTTCCCTCTTCCTCTCCTTTCCTTCTGTCCTCCCTCCCTTAAACCTCATTAAGTTATGCATCATATAAATATCACTTTGTCAAGGTAAACATTATAACTTTTCTTCTCTAGTTACCCCTTTGCATATAAATTGAATGTTCTCAGCGTTTTCTATGATTCTTTGTTTCTTTGATCATAACTACATACATAAGGTCTAAATAATTTAGGAAAACATCCCTCTTTCTAAGGACATTTCCCTTTAAAAAAGTGGAGTTAAATGGCTTTCTGAAAATAATTATAGTGTAATTTAGTCTCTAACAGCCTTGCTACTCTTCTCGTTTGTTGACGTCACGCTCGAGTATGAACCAAGAGGCGCTCGAGTCCGCTTGAGTTGGCTTGATAAGGACTTCAAGACAGGGTCAAGATGCGGCGAGTCAGTGCCAGGTAAAGCAATCCTGTTCAAGCCGCCTTAGAGCTAGATTTTCGGCGCCCAAATCAAAGCAGTCGATTTATTATGGTGGTAATTTTTTTTCCGCTGTCGAAATATTTGTTGTGATTCATCGGGCATCTTCACGAAAAAAAAAAAAAGATGGAGGGAAAGGATAAGTAAGAGTAGGTGACGTAATAGTGACATTCGGCAACCCATGTTGTCTTCTTCCCTTCTCCCCCTCCCTCTCCCTGCTCCCCCTTCTCCTCCCCTCAACCTCACCTCCCCACCCTGCTCCTCTCCCCTTCCCTCCTCCTCTCCCCTTACCTCCTCCCCCTTCTTTCCCCCTCATAACTACTCTGCTCTCCCTCCGCTCCCCACTCTCCACTCCCCAACCTCATTCCTCTACCCTCCCCTCTCCTCCCCATCTTCCCTGCTTTCCCCTCCCCTCACTCGCCCCCTTCCCCTCACTACATTATCTGTCATGGGTGTTGCAACATTACCACATTTCTTAACCATTTTCCTCTCTTCTAATCACGTTCAACATAAAAACTAGCCATAAACTACCCTTATCTGTCTATCATTTACTTGGTACAACGATTTCTAAAATATAAACAAATAAATATAAAAAAAAAATAATAAAAACAATTTTGCAACCAACGAAACCCGGTACGATACGTTTTACCGAAGACCCTGTTTTTATAGTGGCTTCGTTGACATTGCAAGTTACAGAGTGTGTTGCTGCCGTGAGTGAGCGAGGTGCGGGCTGGCGAGGGTGTGTGACAGCGAATGTGAGTAACCAGTGCTATTTCCGGGTCCCTCACGCCTTGCCAGTGCTCAGAATAGGGCCTGGGATGAGACCAATGGCCGGTGTTATTATATCAAGTAGTTTATTAGTGATGTCTTATTGTTGCTTTTGTCTTTGGGGTAATTAGTAATCATGACACTTCCTGTTGTTATTACAACGCTGTTTTTCGGTTTGTTTATCTGTTTCCTATCATTATTTTCGCCTAATTAATTCACAGGCTGAGTGTTTCAAATTGGGTGTATCTGATTACCTACTCAGATAAATTTTAAAGTTTAATTGCATAATCGTCTGAAATCCACTCGAAGTGATGAAATGAATGGATGTAACTCCGTTTTCCTTGAGGATAAAAAAAAAATCTGAAGGGGTGACTATACAAAATTTGTTCGATTCTCGTTTTCTTTCTCACCCTACATTTTCCCCTTCCGTTGCATAGCTTACCCCCCCGTCGCCATGAGCGCCAACGAAGAAGAGAAATACGAAGAGGGAGAGGAAGAAGGAAAATGGAACTGGTTAAGACCCGCTAATGTGTCAGAGACATTCTTTGAGACATGTCAGCGCCATGGGTTGATCATGACCGCCTATTGGATCACCGTCAGGAGCGCCGCGCCCTTGGAGGAGGAGCACGTAAGGCTGGCCCTCTGCCACCTCTACAGGTAAATGCGGCCGCGAATTATTACTATTGCTTTTATTACTATAATTGTTATCGTTTTTATTATTATTGCTATTATTGATATTGTTAATATTATTAATGTTCTTATTGTTATTGGTATTATTATTATTATTATATTATTATTATTATTATTATTATTATTATTATTATTATAATAATAGTTATTATTATTATAATTATTATTATAATTATTATTGTAATTATTATTATAATTATTATTATTTTATTATTATCATTATCATTATCGTTATTTTTTATCGTTATGTTATCGTTATTTTTATTTATTTTTTGTTATTTTTATTGTTATTTTTATTGTTATTGTTATTGTTATTGTTGTTATAATAATAATATTAATAATAAAAACAACATAAACAACAGCAATAATAATAATAATAATAATAATAATAATAATAATAATAATAGTTAATAATAATAGTAATGATAATGACAATGATGATAATAATGATAATAATAATGATTATGATAATAAGGATAATGATATTAATAATGATAATAATAATAATGATAATAATAATAATGATAATATAATAATAATAATAATAATAATAATAATAATAATAATAATAATAATTATTATTATTATTATTATTATTATTATTATTATTATCATTATTAATTACATTAATTACATTACATTACATTATCATCCTCATCTTCATCCTTATTTTTATTATCATGTTATGATTAACTTACTTTATTATTGTTATTATTATTATTATTATTATTATTATTATTATTATTATTATTTATTATTAATGTTATTATCATTATTAAGATTATTACTATTATTATCATAATTGTTACTATTATTATTATCATCATCATTATCATCCTTATCATTTTGATTATTATTATATTTTTATTAGTGCCATATTATTATTTGTAATAACATTTTTGTTATCATCAGTAACATTATAATTAGTAACATAATTATTATCTTTATTATTATTATCATCATCATTATCTTCATCATCCCTATCATCATTATTGCCATCCTCATCCTCGCCACCATCGCCATTACCATTATCCTCATCGCCACCATCTATATCACCTTCATCATCCAAAATACTAATCACTTCTTCATGCAGAAAAGTCCCCACCCTTCGGCTGTGCCTTCGTCAGCGCTGCGATGGAATTCTGTGGGCGTGCGAGAGGAAAGGCGTGGATAACATCGACTTTGAGGTGAGTCGGAGGCAAGATTTTGAGAGTGAAACAAACATGGTCGCGGAGTTTTGTGAATGGAGTTGAATAGGGTACAGTTCGTAAGGAAGAATATAGCATGTAGGAGAATATGCTGTACGTTTATGTTATAGAATGTTTTGGTACCATTTATGATTTATTTATATATATATATATATATATATATATATATAATATAATGTGTTGTGTGTGTGTGTGTGTGTGTGTGTGTGTGTGTGTGTGTGTGTGGTGTGTTTGTGTGTGTGTGTGTGTGTCTGTGTGTGTGTGTGTGTGTGTGTGTTTGTGTGTGTGTGTGTGTTTTAGAGTTGTGTGTGTGTGTGTGTGTGGTATGTTTGTGTGAGTGTGTGTGTGTGTGTGTGTGTTGTATAAATATAAATATATTCATAAATATAAATAAATATATATATATATATATATATATATATATATATATATATATATATATATAAACACACACACAGAAGAGAAGCATCCCTTACCCCTATCCTCTGCAGGTCCTCGACGGCTGTGACCCGCGCGACGTGATGGAGGACCTGATGAACCGGAGCTACGCCTCCCACGAGGGCCCCCTGTGGCGTGCCAGGCTGGTCCGAGGAGCCGCCGGCGAGGACTGTCCCCCGGAGGAGGTGCGGGCGTCCTTCCCTCACACGAGCCACCTCGTCCTCGGGAACCATCACGGCATCGCCGACGGAACCTCCAACGTCAGGACCTACAACCTCCTGCTCAGGATCCTCAATGACGTCATCGCCGGTAGGCCTATCGACGACCAGGAGCAGCTGGGCGACTTCGTGAACGAGGCGGAGCTCATGAAAATGGTCGAGGACAAGAAACGGGAACTGGAGAAGGACCCGGAGACCCTCCATCGCCTCCTGAAGGAAAAGGCGGCGGAGATGCAGAGGGTGCCGCTGTTTCTGCAGTGCTACCCTCCCGCAAGACGGGGCGCCGGCAGGAGGACGAGGGCCCTGCACGAGATCCTAGACGAGGAGACGACCAGCCGGCTCCTCCAGAGGTGCAAGCAGGAGGGCGTGTCCGTCGAGAGCGCCTTCACGGCCCTCGTCAACGGGACGACGGTGGACGCGGCCGTCTTGGCGGGGCGCGGCGGGCGGGAGTTCCTCCTGCACGAGAGCCACGCAGTCAACTTGCGCCGCTACCTGAGCGAGGACGCCGCCGCCGCCCTCGGCGTCCTCATCACCGTGTTCGACAACTCGACCTTAACGCCGGTCACGTGGCGCGAGGCCTTCTGGGATTACGCCCGGGCGCTGCACGCCAGCCTGCACGCCCGCCTCAGCCAGAACGGCCCCGTGCACGACGAGTGCCTCCGCCAGATGGCCATGCCCAACGACGCCCTCGAGGCCGTGCTGGCGGACCTGCCCTCCCCGACCCACGACTGCACCACCTCCAACATGGGCGGCCTGGACGCCAGGTTCCCGGAGCGGGGCGACCACGTGCAGGCCACGAGGCTGGCTAGGGGCTCGTGCAGTTTCTACGACTTCGCCGTGCACTTCTACCACACCTTCCGCGGGAGGTTCACCTACACGTACTGCTTCAGCGCCAGCCTTGTCGCGGAGGACGTGGCCAGGACTTTCACGCAGGCCCTGTTCGCCAATCTGAGGGCCCTTGTATGATCTCTCTCTCTCTCTCTCTCTCTCTCTCTCCCTCTCTCTCTCTCTCTCTCTCTCTCTCTCTCTCTCTCTCTCTCTCTCTCTCTCTCTCTCTCTCTCTCTCTCTCTCTCTCTCTCTCTCTCTCTTCCTCTTACCCCCTCCTCTCTCTATGTCAACCTTTTGTTGGAATATTAGTGGATATTTTAAAGTTACCTTAAAGTGTTTTTTATAGGCTTTACATTCATTATTAGTGTTTCAAAAAACTAGAAATATAGATCTGTATATATGAATTTTACATATCATTTTGAAATGTGTATGTCGATTGTACCATTTGATACTCAATGGTTATGCTTAAGATATAAATAAGAGATTTTCCACCTATTTTATTTTATTTATTTTCCGATTTGTGTTGATCCTCGTCTGTTAATTATTTTTTCTTTTAATCCGCCTGTGTCTGTTTCCTTCTCTCTCTCTCTCTCTCTCTCTCTCTCTCTCTCTCTCTCTCTCTCTCTCTCTCTCTCTCTCTCTCTCTCACCCTTCCCCCCCTATCTACACCCTATCTCCCTCCTCCTTTCCCCGCCCCACCCCCTCTCCTTTTTTATTACTGTTCCCAAAAGTGCGGATTATTGCGTCACCGAAACCCACTCGTAAAATATCCATTAATCCAGTCACATGATTTAGGACCTTGGGTAAAATGTTCTTATCACCATGAGGTGGCAGTTCAGTGTAAGGGGGGGGGGATGGGGTGCTCATGACTGAAGAGAAGAAAGAACAAGTGTGGAAGGAAATAACAATATAAACAGTAGGGATTGCGTGATGTTATGTAGAAGAATATCGTGTGTTTTATTTTATTTCGTTTTATTATTTTTTATTAATAGATTATATAGTTTCTTTTATTTGGCAAGATAGACACTCGAGTAGAAATGATATCCGCGTGATCATTACACACACACACTCAAACATACTCAAACACACACACACACACACACACACACACACACACACACACACACACACACACACACACACACACACACACACACACACACACACACACACACACACAAACACAAACACACATACACAACGTTGTAAGTTGTGTGTAATTCATAACTCCTTATGCCATGTCCTTGACGAGCATTAAAGCGTTTGAATTTGGTTTTATTGATCAGGTGTAATTAGGAACTGTCGTGTGTTAAGAAAAGTAGGAATAAATGAAATAAAACCTTATTATCATTTATTATTTGTGATCTGTGGCAATGACCAGTAACTGGTACTAAAGGATGAAATTAGAAATATTGTTTAATGGCATAAGTTTATTAATAAACGCTACTTAAAAAAAAATAAAGAATGGCTTATGACTTCATTTGAATGCGGACGGCAGAACTAAAGGGAAAAGAAAAACGTAAACGTGTTTGTCATGCAGTAAAATCATATATGGCGAGGTGTATGACGTGAGAATGAAGTGAGAAAAGGGAAGTTAGTGTTCTGAAGTGAGAAAAAATACCTTGTCAAGGTCAGGAAGATTGAATGGAGCTTACCAGGGGGAGGGGGAGGGGAGGGGAGGATTCCATTTTCTATATAACGGGGGACTATGAGGAATTTAGGGGTAACTGAAGAATACATATTTTTATAAATTTTTACATATATTTTAACGCAACCTATATGGGTTCTTTCATTATTTTAAAGAAGAGATAATACTTTATTTAAAACAACATAGTATTTGTATTTAATTTTTTTTGTTTTTGTTTCCTGACATGAAACTGAAGCTTGTCTTTTTTTCATATGCTGTTAAAATCTATATACATTAATATAAAACAAGATAATAGAGTGAGCACCAGACATGGTGACTACTGATATTACACACAAATTCTGATATGGTGAATTTGCATTACTATTTATTAATTATCTTTTATATTATGTGCAAACATATACTCTCTCACATCCCACATGTATTCAAACACACACACACACACATAATATAAACACACACACACACACATATAAACACACACACACTGTTACAAATATATTTCTTTAAAAAAGGGGATAAAATTTAGGACTTTATGTAATGATAGTGTTTATTTTCTCGAAACTACAGTTACAAAAGACACAAACCAATTATTCTTCATCTGAAAAACGGAATCGCACTTCAGCTGAACAACAGAAATCTAGTTCAGCTGAACAACAGAATCATTCTTTAGCTGAACAACGTTATCCCACTTCAGTCGGACAACGGAAACTAAATTTAGTTGAACAATAGAATCATTTTTAGCTGAACAACGGAATCACACTTCAGCCGAACAACGGAAACCTAATATACTCAAACAACAGAATCATTCTTTAACTGAACAACGGAGTCATGCTTTAGGTATCCAGTGCATGAAATCAACCGCTGCACCTCTGCTGCGCCTCGGCCTTTCCCCCTGGCGTCACGAGCCCGAACTACAAGAGCGCCGGAAGGTTGTCGAAGATGGCCCGAGTGAGCGCCTTGGCCGTGTCCTCCGTGATAATGTGCGACGAGAAGCACTGGACGTAGATGAACCTCCCGCGGAAGGTGTGGACGAAGTGGCCAGTGAACGAGGAGAAGTTGGACGAGCCCCTGACCACCCGCACCGCCTGGACGTGCTCCCCTGCGAGGGCGTCGGGGAGGAGGGGGTCCAGGTTCCTCAAGTTGGAGCTCTGGCAGTCCTCTGAGGGCGGAGGCACCGTCGCCAGCATCGCTTCCACGCCCTCTTCGCCGGCCATTACTTCGTAGAGGCATTCCTCGAGCATGGGGTCTTCTTTCAGCTTCTTGTGAAGGCTGTGGTGGAGCGTTCTTGCGTAGTCCCAGAAGGATTCCCGCCACGCCGCTGGGGCCTCGACGGCGTTAGAGAAAACTGTGATGTGGCTGCCGAGGTGCTTCGAGGTGTCGCCGGAGAGGAACCGACGCACGTCCAGCGCATGCACCTCGTTCAGTGTGAACGTTTCATCCGTGCGGCCGGCCTTCTTGGCCAGGTCGATGGTTGCTCCGTTTATGAGCGCTGTGAAGGCGCTTCCCACGGACACGCCCTCCCTTCTTGCATCTGTGGAAGAACCTGCGCGTCGTGTCTTCGTCCAGTTCCTCAAAGATGATTTCCGTTTTCACTTCTGTTCCCTCTACCGACGGGTGACACTGGAGCAGGAGGGGGACGCTTGTCATGACTTTCTCTTTCTTGTCCACCAAGCGCTGGAGGTTCTCGGGGTCCTTCTCAAGCTCCCGCAGTTTGGCGCTGACCATTTCCCGAAACTCCTCGCTGCTCGCCATCTCGCCCAGTTGCTCTTGATCATCGATAGGCCTACCGGCGATGACGTCATTGAGGATCCTGAGCAGGAGGTTGTAGGTCCTGGCGTTGGAGGTTCCGTCGGCGATGCCGTGATGGTTCCCGAGGACGAGGTGGCTCGTGTGAGGGAAGGACGTCCGCACCTCCTCCGGGGGACAGTCCTCGTCGGCGGCTCCTCGGACCAGCCTGGCACGCCACAGGGGGCCGTCGTGGGAGGGGAAGCTTTGGTTCATCAGGTCCTCCGTCACTCGCCTGGGGTCGGCTCCCTCGACGACCTGGTGGATCAAGCAACCAAACCTTGAGTTTTCCTTGAGTTCAGCTCCATAACCCAAACATAAACCCATGA
>NC_051388.1:526755-529255 GCF_015228065.2 Penaeus monodon
TTATCACCTGAATTTGAATGCCAAAAGTTCCTTCGTGTACAGTGAGTAATCATGTATGCAAAATGGCAATATTATCTCGTACTGAAATGCACGTACACAGACGGCGACAAAATATTCTCATGCCAGTACCAACTCATATACTGAATTTCTTTCATGAAGAGTTGATTTGAATTCGCTAGTCAAAAATTGCAATTTCATAAATTGATTTGCGATTACCATGATCTCGTAACGCAGGTTACATGAACGTAGAATTACCTAAATTGAATTCCCACAGTACATATAATGTCTTAGAACACGAAAGGGCCACACAAGAAAACTCGGTGTACTAAAATATCCAAAAAGAAATCGGGATGCCCAAGTACCTCTTCTTCGACGAGGAAAGAGGCAAAGTCCGATTTCACACGAGAGAACGCAGGTTGTCGAAGATGGCTCGAGTGAGGGCCTTGGCGGTGTCCCTCGGGAGAATGTGTGCAGAGGAACAGAGGCTGTAGAGGAATCTCCTGCGGAAAGTGTGGAAGAAGTGCGCTGATGTGCAGTTGGAAGCGCCCCTGAGTATCCGCGTGGCCTGGACGTGTTCCCCGGCGACGTCCGGACAGAGAGCGTCTAGGTTCCTCATATTTGTACACACGGAGTCTTCAAAGGGAGGAGGAAACAGAGATGGGGCTTTGCCTACGTCATCTGTAGACACTGACGCCTCTCTAATACAGCTGTTAAGCAGATGTCCATCTTGATTGAGCTTGGTGTGGAGGCTGTAGTGGAGTGTCCTTGCGTAGTCCCAGAAGGACTCCCGCCACGCCGCTGGGGCCTCAACAGCGTGAGGGAGAACCGTGATGTGGACGCCGAGGTGCCTCGAAGCGTCGCCGGAGAGGAACCGACGCACGTCCAGCGCATGCGACTCGTTCAGTGTGAACGTTTCATCCGTGCGGCCGGCCTTCTTGGCCAGGTCGATGGTTGCTCCGTTTATGAGCGCTGTGAAGGCGCTTCCCACCGACACGCCCTCCCTCTTGCATCTGTGGAAGAACCTACGCGTCGTGTCTTCGTCCAGTTCCTCAAAGATTAATTCAGTTTTCTTTTCTGTTCCTTCTGCCGATGGGTAACACTGGAGCAAGAGGGGGACGCTTGTTTGGACTCTCCTTCCTTCCTCCACCAAGCGCTGGAGGTTCTCGGGGTCCTTCTGAAGCTCCCGCAGTTTGGCGCTGACCATTGCTTTGAACTCCTCCTGGACGACCATCTCGCCCAGCTGCTCCTGGTCGTCGATAGGCCTGCCGGCGATGACGTCATTGAGGATCCTGAGCAGGAGGTTGTAGGTCCTGACGTTGGAGGTTCCGTCGGCGATGCCGTGATGGTTCCCGAGGACGAGGTGGCTCGTGTGAGGGAAGGACGCCCGCACCTCCTCCGGGGGACAGTCCTCGCCGGCGGCTCCTCGGACCAGCCTGGCACGCCACAGGGGGCCCTCGTGAGAGGGGAAGCTCTGGCTCATCAGGTCCTCCATCACCCGCTTGGGGTCCGCCTCCTCCTCGACCTAGTTGATGAGGGAAACTTTGATGTTATGGAGGTAAATTCCTGTTATGCGATAAAACGAAATCCAACCACTGATTACCTCATGAAATTATTAATGCACGTAAGGACCTCTCACCTGGAAGTCGACGGCCTCCTCCCCCATCTCGCACAGCCACAAGCAGTCGCCTCGCCTGCGGAAACACGTCCTCAGGGGCGGCACCTTCCTGCAGGAGAGAGTGGAATCAAAGGCTGGACGTTTGGCCTTGATGTCGGTCTCCGCCGCCGTGCCGCTACTAAGCGAAGTTGTGGAAGATTTTCTTTCCATCAGAGCAAATTGCCTTAGGAGACTAAGGCAGCAGAGAACTTGCTTTAGTAAGTAATATACCCATATATATTAGCATTTGCTGAAACATGCCTGAAGAGATGGCGGAGCGCTAGCCCGACGCTTTCCTCCTGCAGGGGCTCCGCCGTGCGAAGTGTGATCCAGTAGGCGGTCAGGAACATCCCTCGAGTCTGGAAAGTTTCGAAAAAACTCTCCACTTCGCTGGCCGGTCTGAGCCAGCGACCGTCACCCGCGGCCTCGCCCTCCTGACCGCTTCCCGTCATGCTGGCCGCGTGGGTCTCGGCTGAATCTGCGGAGGAGGAAGACTAAACGAGTTTTGTTTCAGTTAAAAGTGTTGCTGATTTCGAAGGATTTAAACCCCTTGTGGAGAACTGCGAGGCAGGACTTGAACAAAAGAATTGGTGATTGTGGTGAATCTTTGAGCATTAAAACAAGAATGATTCGATTATGTATATGTATACATAATGAGATGCCATAAAATCACATCAAATACCACTGACTCACATTAAATCCCCCAAAATGACCTTAAAACTATTGGAACCTCTAAAACACACCCTTTAGATTTGCTAAATACCGTTATACGAAGGGTTGTATAACAGCGCCGTCCTCCCTCTTAGCCACAAACTTTCTTTCTCCCAATTTTACCCCCAAATATAA
>NC_051388.1:534255-539255 GCF_015228065.2 Penaeus monodon
GAGGGACCTCGGCCTACGAAGCATTCCAAGATTCCCCGATTCCCAGCGTCGGATTCAGCTTCATTGTGATTAAGTTTTAGTGGAACTGACAAGTTTATTTATATATATGTATATAAATACATACATACGCGTGTGTGTGTATGAATGGTTAAACATTCTTCCGTGTAGATACTATGGTAGAAAAACCCACAATGCAAAAACAAAATTTATTGAAAATGAGACTACAGGTTCGAAATCCACCTGGATTCCATCTTTAAGGCCTGAAGAGGAATGGGAGAGGAGGAGGGGGGGTATAAAAGAGAGAGAGAGGAGAGGCAACGCGGTAACAAGGGACAGGTGAAGACAGACGAACGGAAGCGAAAGGGAGGTCAGATCAAAGTCGGAGGATCGGGCTGACTAATGGAGAAGGCGGAGGATGCGGGAAGACTATCAGCAGGAGAAAAACCGCTGTTCAAGTTGAAATGAGGCAGCAGCTTTATTGGGAAGGATTCCACCAGTCTGCGGGCGTGCACATCAGCGGAAGGAGAGACAATCCGCGCCGCTGACCAGTCCATCTGATGGCCTGTGTCCCGCTAATGGCAAAAGGGCGTTGTTGTTGTGTCCCTTGGATACAGCGTACTTATGTTGAGACAGACGTTTAGTGAGACTGGCGTTGCCTCGCCTCTCTCTCTTTCATGCCTCCTTCTCTCCCTTTCCTCTTCAGACCTGACGATGGAATCCAGGTGAATTTCGAAACTGTAGTCTCATTTTCAGTAAATCTAGTTTTTGCATTGTGGGTTTTTCTACCATGTATATATATGTATATATATATATATATATATATATATATATATATATATATATATATATATATATGTGTGTGTGTGTGTGTGTGTGTGTGTGTGTCTGTGTGTGTGTGTGTGTGTGTGTGTGTGTGTGTGTACATATATATGTATATATATATATATATATATATATATATATATATATATAATATATATATATATTTACATATCAACATTATATATATATATATATATATATACATATATATGAATATATATTATATATATTTATGCATATATACATATATGTATGTGTGTGTATATATACATATATATGTATGTATTATATATATATATATATATATATATATATATATATATATATATATATATATATATTTTTTTTTTTTTTTTTTTTTTTTTTTTTTTTTTTTTTTTTTTTTTTTTTTAACGACAGGGTCATGTCTGAGCCGCCGTGGTCACAGCATGATACTTAATTGTAGTTTTCATGTTGGGATGATCTTGGAGTGTGAGAGATACACACATATACATACACCCTATACCTATATTCATTTCCATCAATCTATCTGTATATGTATATAATGCATATTTATATGTATCTACCTATTTATATAGCCTATATATATAACACTAATTCGTTACTCATATCGACGCTGTTTTCCTTCGACATGAGCTTCACACGAGACCTCGAAGGCTGTCGAAGATGGTTCGGATGAGGGCCTTCGCTGTGTCCTCCGCGATGATGTGCGACGAGAAGCAGTGGCTGCAGGAGAGCCTCTTGCGGAAGGTGTGGACGAAGTAACCCGAGAACCTGCTGAAGTTGGAGGCGCCCCTGACCACCCGCGCGGCCTGGGCGTGTTCCCCGGCGGCGTACGGGAGGAGGGCGTCCAGGTCCTGCATGTTCGAACTCAGGTAGTCGTCGGTAGGAGGAGGAAGCTTTAGCGAAAGGGAACTGGTTGGGTAGGCAGGTTTCGTCAGCTGGACGAGACACCGGTGAAGCAAGTGGCCGTCTTGCTTCAGCTTGGTATGGAAGCTGCGGTGGAGTGTCCTTGCGTAGTCCCAGAAAGACTCCCGCCACGCCGCTGGGGCCTCGACAGCATGAGCAAACAGGGTGGAGTGAATGCCGAGGTGCTTCGACGCGTCGCCGGAGAGGAACCGACGAAGGTTCAGCGTATGCACCTCTTGCAGTGTGAACGTTTCGTCCGTGCGGCCGGCCCTCTTGGCCAGGTCGATGGTTGCTCCGTTTATGAGCGCTGTGAAGGCGCTTCCCACCGACACGCCCTCCTTCTTGCATCTGTGGAAGAACCTGCGCGTCGTGTCTTCGTCCAGTTCCTCAAAGATGAGTTTCGTTTTCACTTCTGTTCCCTCTAACGACGGGTGACACTGGAGCAGGAGGGGGACGCTTGTCATGGCTTTTTCTTTCTCCTCCACCAAGCGCTGGAGGTTCTCGGGGTCCTTCTGAAGCTCCCGCAGTTTGGCGCTGACCATTGCTTTGAACTCCTCCTGGACGACCATCTCGCCCAGCTGCTCCTGGTCGTCGATAGGCCTGCCGGCGATGACGTCATTGAGGATCCTGAGCAGGAGGTTGTAGGTCCTGACGTTGGAGGTTCCGTCGGCGATGCCGTGATGGTTCCCGAGGACGAGGTGGCTCGTGTGAGGGAAGGACGCCCGCACCTCCTCCGGGGGACAGTCCTCGCCGGCGGCTCCTCGGACCAGCCTGGCACGCCACAGGGGGCCCTCGTGGGAGGGGAAGCTCTGGTTCATCAGGTCCTCCGTCACTCGCCTGGGGTCGGCTCCCTCGACGACCTGGTGGATCAAGCAACCAAACCTTGAGTTTTCCTTGAGTTCAGCTCCATAACCCAAACATAAACCCATGATTTAAGCGAGGTTTAGGGACAAGGCAGCTGGTGTCAGTCTGACAAGGGACTACGAAAGAGGGACAGCGCCGTCTGCACTGGCGGGAAGCTGGATTTCCAAAGTGAACCGGATATGAATTTACAAAATGCGTAGCTGAGGGATAAGCAATTCAGTTTGTTACAGCTAAGTAAAAAAGGAACTCAGGAGGGAAACATTACGGGAAAAAATACACTAATTTACAAATCCAATTGTTTTAAACAACAATGAAGTTTCACCTGGAAGTCGATGGCCTCCTCCTCCATCTCGCACAGCCACAAGCAGTCGCCTCGCATGCGGAAACACGTCCTCAGGGGCGGCACCTTCCTGCAGATCGACTCGGTTGAGATAATACTATTGCTCTACTACGCATGATAATCGTGCAGATAACGAAAAACAGAGAATGATAACCGATAGACGAATGGACTCAAGAATCAAGAACGTGAAAGGCGCCAATTCACCCATAAAATAGCACCCAGGAAGCAGTAGTTGGTAAAGATATATGATACAAGAAAGTGCACATTCAATTAATATTACCGAGACCACGAAATCTACAGCAGAGATTACGGTTGCTTATAAAAGAGAAGGTCCATAGACAACATCGAGAGAGAGAGAGAGAGAGAGAGAGAGAGAGAGAGAGAGAGAGAGAGAGAGAGAGAGAGAGAGAGAGAGAGAGACACAAAAAAAAGAAAAAAAGAGAGAGAGAGAGAGAGAGAGGGAAATAGAGGGACTTACTATATAACTGACAGGGTACCGTTCACGAGATAGATTCATAGAGACAGAGAGACTGAGAAACAGAGACATAAACAGAGATAGAGTTAGCGATAGAGCCAGAGAGACAAGGACACAGACAGACACAGAGACAGAGACAGACAAAGAGACATAAACAGAGAGAGAGAGAGAGAGAGGAAGATAAAGAGAGACAGACAGACTTACCTATACAAGTGGCAGAGCGCCGTTCGCACATGGTCTTCTCGCAAAGGCTCCGCGCTGGTGAGGGTGAGCCAGTAAGCAGACGAGAAAATTCCATGGATCTGTAAGGTTTCGAACGCGGTTTCGATCTCAGTCGCTGGTCTCAACCACGTGGTGCCGCTTCCGCCGTCCGCGCCTTTTTCTCCGGGGCCATTCTCTCTCATCGTTTCGGACAATGCGGCTGGAAATTTTGAAGAGGGGGTGGGAGGAGGGGGGGAAGGGGGGTTTGAGTTAGATTTGGCGTAAAAAGAAAAGGTGTTGTGATCGATTTTTTTTTTTCTATTTCTTATGTACATGCGTAAATAAGCCTAAGTTTTCAGTGGAAGTTTTTTACCGTAAGTGGAAGGTTTATTTTTTAATAAGTTAATAATAATAATAATAATAATAATAACAATAATAATATCAATAATAATAATAATAATT
Source organism: Penaeus monodon (assembly GCF_015228065.2). Lineage (NCBI taxonomy): Eukaryota > Metazoa > Arthropoda > Malacostraca > Decapoda > Penaeidae > Penaeus > Penaeus monodon. The sequence continues at coordinate 538,329 of NC_051388.1, forward strand.
ATAATTTTTTAACCTTGGCCATACTTCTTCCTTTCTGGTAAGATTATTGCCTCCCCCCCCCCCCCCCCGACCAGGCGAAAGTTGGTCTTTCGGCTTAGTGATAACTGATCTTCCTTCGTGTAGACACTGATGAATTCATGGGTAATGGGGGGGGGGGGGTACACGTGCTTCCCCTATAGTATTTGAAAGTTATCCTTTCCCTCAACATTGCATGAAAAGCACGCCAAAGACTAGTGCAAATTAATGTCAAAACACAAAGCTCACTCAACCATGCTAGATACAAGAGAGAAGCGTCACAAACCCTCTTCCGTCTTTGGAACCTCTTGGAGCCTGACTCACTCTGACCGGACGCTTCTCCTTCCTTTACTTATATCCTGGTCACGTTCTCGAGTGTGAGAAAGGCGTTCGAGTGTTGCTCGACGCCGCCCTCGTGACTTTCTACCCGTCAAAAAGAAGGATAAACAAACAAATAAAAAAGATATGTATGTGCGTGTGTGTGTGTGTACACGCGTGCGTGTGTGCTTACACTGGGGAATGTGCACACACGTATGTGCACGCGCGAGCACACACACACACACACACACACACACACACACACACACACACACACACACTCACGTTCATATAAAAAACCGCCATTACATATAAGTGAAATATATCTTCTAACCTATACGTGGAATTTCGGTCTTCACATAATACCTTAGAGGCCATGTTAAAGAAAGCAGCGCATTGTCGACGATACTTTGACCAGAAATTAATAAAGAAAAAGGAAAGGGGTCTTTTTTAGCTTTTAAAATTAATGAAGAGGAGATTGTCTGACGTCATGTATTGGTCTGTTTGTCTGTGCAGGATCACGCAACAAGTGACACATTGTAATGAATTCCTATAGCTGGGTTAACCATTGATCTGATTTTCGTAAGCTGAAAT
>NC_051388.1:546755-557686 GCF_015228065.2 Penaeus monodon
TAACAATAATAATAATGATAGTAATAATAATAATGATATAAAAATAATAAATAATGATAATAATAATTAAAATAATAATGATAGTAATAATAATAATAATAATAATAATAATAATAATAATAATGATAATAATAATAATGATAATAATAATGATAATGATAGCAATAATAACAACAACTACAATAATAATAATGATAAATAACTCCTCTATCGACGTCTTCGATGAAATGAGCGCGCCCAAGGTGATGATGAAGTAGAAGAAGAAGAAGAAGGAAAAGAAGAGCAGAGAAGAAGAGGGGGAGGAGGAAGGAGAGAGGGAGGAGATGGAGGAGAAGAAGAAAGAGAAGATCAGAGAAGAGGAGGAGGAGGGAGAGAGGGAGAAGAAGAAGAAGAAGAAGAAGAAGAAGAAGAAGAAGAAGAAGAAGGAGACAAATTGTACGAAAACGAGGTTAGTGGAGATAGCGGTGAGGCGGAGAGCGAGAAGGACCCAGGAGAAACACGCACTCACGGTCACTTTTCAGGTAATACTACGGGCACGAGAGACCAGGACCGTTATCACTCCCCCCCCCCTCCTCAAATGGACACGCCCCTAATGCCCCGCCTTTATCAACACCTGTTTCTCCTGATTCACTTGTTGCTAGTGTGCTCATGCTCAAAGGCGGGTATATAGGACTTTACGCATTCGTGTCTCCGAGTCCTGTGGTATGAATGCTGAATTAGCTTTTGTTAAATACCGTGACTTTGTTAAGGAAATGATTAAACAAACATTCTACCTAAATTCAGGTTCCGTCTCACTCACAATACTAATGATGATGATGACCTTCACGAAATCACAGGCGCCTGGCTAGTCGACCTGCGAGAGAGAGGGGTGACGTTAGAAGAAGCAGCAGAGGGTATTCCGCCGATAAAGTATATTTGATTGATGCAAATATCCATCATGAGAGGATAATAGGATGAATAAATCTAACCCCCCGAGAAGGAGAAGATATTTAGGTGTGAAAAAACCCTTCCATTGGTCCAGGAGACGAAGTACAACATCGCCCTTATGACATAATGTGTGGCAATTACGAGGCCGGTCTTTGTAAGAAGTGTACCCTGGCTCTGCGGGAGATTGCTTTCCGTTTGACTGTGTTGGTCCATAATTGTAGCTACGGCATGGGTATCTTATTAATGGGGGCAGAGTCAACTGATAATAATTTCGATTCTCACGAAGGCGTCTACATTTAAATTCAATAACGTGAGCGCTGATAACTTGTCCCTTGTAGAGTCGCATCACTAGTTCAAGTCAGTCCACTTACACAGTGAACTGACTCTTTTAGCCGATTATTCAGCAGAAGCGAGACGATTGTTGCCCACCGAGGATCAAGCTCTTACCTTACGATCATATTAAATTGTCTGTCCTCTCTGGACGACCCCCCCCCCCCCCGCCCGTGGGAGGCCTTTTTTAACTCTCGCACGGGGGAAAATATTTTTTCCAGCTCGAGTATGCATTGTCAAACAGCGTGGAATGCTTTTGATTGTTCAGTTTTGGGAGACTATCTGCTAGTATATATAATTCAAGATTTCCGCCTAGACTTTGTACACAAATCCAACTGAGACTCATTGTATTTTGTAAGCCTACCACAACTTGCATATCAAAGCTTCCTGAAAATTTCCAAGGTGAAAATTAGCTTTATCTCCAGCTCGACAATTTGTACTCAGACATAAAAGATAAAAAGATGGTGAAGCCCGTCCATTCTGTTAATTCTGATAAATCTTTAAAATCTTTAGCGAGTCGAATTAAGAGGAACTTTTTCAAATTAAATCAATAGACACTTCAGGGGCGAAAGCGCCAGTATACTATCTCGCAGACCAAGGAAAGCAACCGGGGGAGGGTATATTTCACCGAGAAGAATTCGTGAGAGTTGATATACCTGATTTTTTCACTAATTAAGATTAAGATTAAGATTAAGATTAAGACGACATGACTAAGATTAAGACGACAACAGAGATTAAGATTATTATGATTAAGACGAGAACGGAGCCCCAAAACTAAGGGAAAACAGTACTTTGTTAGGTGGTTAGGTTTCTTTCATTCGTGGATAGAGGAAGGAGACCTTACGTATGATGAGGAAGAAGAAAGGAAAAGATGCACCTGTAATTGTGCGGAACAAAGTTCTTATCAGGTTATGAAATAGCCTATGCTTTCAGGAAAAAAAATATGTCAGGTTAATCCCTCGCCTCAATGGAAAACAAATATTTTTCTGAAATATGTTCTGATTTCTTAAAATCTGCTCTTACTGCGAACAGAGACAGCGAAAGGCGAGGAAGGAAGAGGAAGAAGAGGAGGAGGAGAAAGAGGAGAAGAAGGAAGAAGAAGGAGGAAGAGGAAGAAGAGGAAGAAGAGGAAGAAGGGGAAGAAGAGGAAGAAGAGAGAAGGCGAAAGCAAAAGGAAAGTTGTCCCGTCCCTCCCCTCTGAGAAAAATCGAAGTCGGAAACATAAAAAAAAAAAAAAAAATCTTCCAACTGACATTCAACTTAATCTCCAATTATTCAGCGAAAAATTCCTGCAAACCCGAATCTCAATTATTTCATTAATTTTTTTTTCTTTTTTAATTATGAAATGTCAAATCAACAACTTCTTTTATCAAGCAAAACCTTCAAAGAAACCTCAGAAGGAATATTTTCCTTAAGTAAAATCTTAAAAAAAACGATAAAATATTTTGCTAAATAAAAAATCTACTGAGAAAGATGCAGAGAAAACGATTTTTTTTCAATTTTTTTTCATTTTTTTTCAATTTTATTAGAAAGATTAAAATCTCGGTTCCGATTTTTTTTTGACATAGTGTAGACAAAATAAAAATTGGAGATAGACACCGAAGATGCTGAAGGAAAGAAGACGAAGAAGAAGAAGGAAAAGAAAAGGAAAAGAAAAAGAAAAAGAAAGAAAGAAGAGAAAGAAAGAGAAAGAAAAAGAACAGAAAAAGAAAAGAAAAAGAAAAAGAAAAAGAGAACGGAAAGAAAAAAAAGAAAGAAGAAAAAGAAAGAGAAAAAAAAGAAAAGAAAAAGAAAAAAAATACTCGAGAAGATGGAGGCCGTAATTATAAGGGTAATTATAGGGGTAATTACTTGGGTAATTATAAGGGCATTTATAGGGGTAATTATTAGGGTAATTATTAGGGTAATCATAAGGTAATATAAAGGTAATTATAAGGGTAATTATTAGGGTAATTATTAGGGTAATCAGAAAGGGTAATTATAAAGGTAATTATAAGGGTAATTATTAGGGTAATCCTAAAGGCAGTTATAAGGGTGGTTATAAAGGTAATTGTAAAAGTAATTATAAGGGTAATCATAAAGGTAATTGTAAAAGTAATTATAAGGGTAATCACAAAGGTAATTGTAAAAGTAATTATAAGGGAAAGGTAATTGTAAAAGTAATTATAAGGGTAATCATAAAGGTAATTGTAAAAGTAATTATAAGGGTAATCATAAAGGTAATTGTAAAAGTAATTATAAGGTGTAATCATAAAGGTAATTGTAAAAGTAATTATAAGGGTAATCATAAAGGTAATTGTAAAAGTAATTATAAGGGTAATCATAAAGGTAATTGTAAAAGTAATTATAAGGGTGGTGATAAAGGTAATTGTAAAAGTAATTATAAGGGTAATCATAAAGGTAATTGTAAAAATAATTATAAGGGTAATCATAAAGGTAATTGTAAAAGTAATTATAAGGGTAATCATAAAGGTAATTGTAAAAGTAATTATAAGGGTGGTTATAAAGGTAATTGTAAAAGTAATTATAAGGGTAATCATAAAGGTAATTGTAAAAGTAATTATAAGGGTAATCATAAAGGTAATTGTAAAAGTAATTATAAGGGTAATCATAAAGGTAATTGTAAAAGTAATTATAAGGGTAATCATAAAGGTAATTGTAAAAGTAATTATAAGGGTAATCATAAAGGTAATTGAAAAAGTAATTATAAGGGTAATCATAAAGGTAATTGTAAAAGTAATTATAAGGGTAATCACAAAGGTAATTGTAAAAGTAATTATAAGGGTAATCACAAAGGTAATTGTAAAAGTAATTATAAGGGTAATCACAAAGGTAATTGTAAAAGTAATTATAAGGGTAATCATAAAGGTAATTGTAAAAGTAATTATAAGGGTAATCACAAAGGTAATTGTAAAAGTAATTATAAGGGTAATCACAAAGGTAATTGTAAAAGTAATTATAAGGGTAATCATAAAGGTAATTGTAAAAGTAATTATAAGGGTAATCACCAAGGTAATCCTTGGGTGACTGGACGAAGGGCCCTTCTCCACCGATGATGAAGACGCTCTTCCTCCAACAAAAGGAGCTGCGCGAGGGGAAGAGGAAGGGGAGGAGGAGGGGGGAGGAGGAGGAGGAGGAGGAGGAGGAGGAGGAGGAGGAGGAGAGATGTCGAAGAGGGGAGAAGGAAGAAGAAGAAGAAGAAAAAAAAGGAAAAAAAAAGATGTGGGAGAAGGAGGTGAAGGAGGAAGTAGGAGGCGGAGGAGGAAATTCCGAAAGTCCCCGAAAGTTGGGGAAAAAATATGGAAGCGTCTGGCTTTCACTGCTACACAGGCGACCGAGGAGGATGAGGAGGAAAAGGAAGAGGAAGAGGAAGAGGAAGAGGAAAAGGAGGAGGAGGAGGAGGAGGAGGAGGAGGAGGAGGAGGAGGAGGAGGAGGAGGAGGAGGAGGAGGAGGAGGAGGAGAGGAGGAGGAAGAGGATGATGATGATGATGATGATGATGATGATGATGATGATGATGATGATGATGATGATGATGATGATGATGATGATGATGATGATGATGATGATGATGATGATGATGATGATGATGATGAGGAGGAGGAGGAGGAGGAATAGGAGGAGGAGGACGATTACGTAGACGGGTATGTCCCGCATTTATTGGTAAAGATGAGGAAGGAAGATGAAAAGCTAATATATTGTTTGAATGTTGTAATGTTACACATAATTCAGTTCAATTATTAACCCTGTTTTTGTATCAAATAAACATTAACGACTGTTTTCCCCTCTCAGTATTTATGTAAGACAAAACAATCGTACATACTATAACTAAGAGAAGAAATAATACTGAAATGGAAGTAAAGATATATATATATATATATATATATATATATATATATATATATATATATATATATATATATATATATATATATATAAACAAATGCTGATAAGATAAAGGAAAACAAACATTATGGAAATAGAGAATAAGTAAATAAGATAGGAATACAATACAAAATCCTTAACGGAAAGTAACATAAGAAAGAGGAAATGATAGCTAAGTCCTTTTCACAAAATGGCGACTACAGAGAACATGTATATTTTACCTCTCTTCCTTAGCCAGCGCTGAATTATTCCCTGAAAATAAGGCTTCAGTCTCCCAAAACAATGTTCAACCCTTTACATTTAAGTGAACCTTTGGAGTACGAGGTTGGACTGGTTAATCCCCATTATCTACGGGAATTATACGCTGTTGTTAAAGACGAACCGGCTTTCGGTGATAATATACATGCAATAGTGGTAGAAGCAAGGGGGCACGCCTATACGTAATTATGGATATACTTAACAAAGGAAAAATTATCTTCCAGATATTGCAGATCATCTGATCAATTGAATAGGGAAATCGCAGAAGATATAAAGCATATTGTTCACTCACAGACCTCACTTTATCTTTCCGACCGAGAAGATTGACATACAAGGGAAGAGAGGACACGTGGGTGATTACGAATGTTTTCGTGTGAAGGTGTACGCCCCTGGAGGTTTCAGATTTGGTGTGTGGACTGGCAATATCTTCTGAGCTGAGATAAGCTAAAGTTCTGGGATTTGAAGCGCGTCGGGTTAATAACATATCCAGAATTGACACTTCCGCACTCACTTTAAATAAGTATATATTCTTTCTTTATTCCGAAGTTTGTGCTCCCTCGCGACGTTAGTTAATATACTTCATACGATCCCTTATAGGAAGAATATAGCTAAAGTAGGGCCGACTATGATATGATATGAAGTACAGATCAGAATGGATGAAATGTGATGTTTGTGGACAATTCCATCACAGCATTCCACCATAAATAGACCTTATGAATCTAAATCCCTTATTCAACCCTGACGTTTCGTAGAAAGGGCATTGCTCAAAATAATGGTACATTCCAGCGAACCAAGTATTAAGGATTATCTAAGAATTTTAGGCAAGCTTAAGCGAAGGTCACACTAGTCTGCTCTGTCCTAGGATCCCCAGATAGGATCGCCGAAGTCTGGTCAGCTACAGGGAGGGATTGGTCACACTCAGTGTCCCTTCGGGCAATAATATGATATGGCTTACTGCTGCATACCATTACTGAAATAAGATTTTACCCATTATTTAAGATTTACCTATATTTTAGATTAGGAATATGTGGTAAAAATAACAGGATCAGGAAAAGTAAAATATGCAAATTTGTGGAGAGTTGATGTGCGTAGCTCGGGTATTCATTGCTTATTTCATCCATTAATGTTCTTTTCACATTCCTGCTTCTATAATCCTTGTGACTGGCGTTCCACAACGGCTCTTTGACTCTCACTTTATCCAACAAGGCGTAAATAGCTTCCGAAGAGAGCTCCATGCTTTTGGCGTGTCGAAGTGGGTTGATGTTTAGGTTCGTTGGTCAAATGAACGTTTTTCCAAAATATCTATAAACATTTAATGAGACATCGTTGTTTGATGCAGTATATCTTTGTATCTAATAATTAAGTAATCTAAGTAAAGAGTTTACCAGTAATTATATTACAGTTTTTGTTTTGGCAGTATATTTCAGCTTTTAGGCAGGGATGAAATACCGACAGAGCGTTTTCGCGCTGTGGAGGGATTTTCACCTCGGAGAAGCATCCAGGTCTGTAAAGTTATCCCTGGACAGAACAGATTAATGTGATCGGCCCTTTAGAAGAGTCCGAATTAAGGGGAGAGGGCTAGATAATATAAAGGTATGTGAGAGTCCAGTGTATTTCCAGCGCGGGTCAAGTCTGTTTAGTATTTTAGGAGGATTATCAAGAAAAGCATTACCGTTCTTATTCAAACAGGTACCTCCGTCTGTTCTCAATTTAGCATATAATTATGCTAAGGGGGGGAATGATATAAGGGGGGAAATTTAAAGAGTTCTTTGAAGAGAAATATTACATGTAGGGGCTATAAAAGATGGATATTCCATAAACTATAAACAGTTAAGTGTAAGATTTAACAGGACTTATGGATCTTTTCCTCACACACTCTCTCACTTTCATCCAGAGTAGAATGATTTTAACAGTTCCCTCTTCCGAATTTTATAGAAACTATCCGATAATTTTCTGAGATGCCGTGAGCACTTAGTCGAAAGCAACGTTGAATTTAAATGCGTTGAGACAATTCTTCCAGGTAATACCAGCGGCGATACTCGGGAAAGAGAGATTTATTGGGAATTCCGAATTCTCTCTCCCAGTGGTCACTTAGTTGACTTTTCAGACCGGCTTTTCAAACTGGCTCGTTGAGGGCCGCGGAAAGGTCGTTCATGGGGGTGGGGGTAGGGGAGGGGGTAGGGGGATGAGATCGGAAGAAAGGGAAACAATATTGCCACCCGCCCAGGTGCGAGAAGTTGCAACTGTCGCCTGGAGGTTACTGCTGTGGCTGGGCACCACGGCGGGTAAGGACTAGGTTCAGCCGAGTCAGCACCAGCTGACACACGTGAGCGAGTCGGCATTAGTCGACACAGGCCGGGCTCCCCTCATGGCATGGCCCGGGCGAGGCTAAGCTTCGCATATCGGACTTATCCTTACCTTAACATTGCCAACAAATGCGCTCTTATATATAGCCTATTTAGAACCGCTGCAGTTTATCTGAAGAGTTAATCGTTATTACCATTATTTAAAAAGCAGGCCTTTATTAATCTTCTAAAAAACCCTCCTACAAAAACACTCATGAATTTCTCAATGTTTTAAGTAGCAAAGAGGGTTGCAACGAATACACACACACACACACACACACACACACACACACACACACACACACACACACATATATATATATATATACACACAGACATGTATATATATATATATATATATATATATATGTATATATATGTATATGTACGTGTGTGTGTGTATGTGTGTGTGTATATGTGTGTGTTTATATGTATGTGTGTTCTTATGTGTATGTATGTGTGTGTATGTATATATATGTGTGTGTATATGTGTATGTATGTGTGTATATGTGTGTGTGTGTGCATGTGTGTCTGAGTGTGTGTGAAAATCATGGTTAACAAAAATTTCCTGAATACTAAAACCGCCAGAGCTCGCTATCTATCTATCTATCTATCTATCTATCTATCTATCTATCTATCTATCTATCTATAAGATAACCAAATATAATAAATCCAACCATAACGAGCTCGTTTTAATTAGCTTATGCTGTCTTTCATGTCAAATTCCCAGAAATTTTCATAAAAGGACTTTTTTTTTTTTTTTAGATACTCTCTTTGTTAAAATATTAAAGACCTCTTTCTTTTTCCTCTTCTGTTTCTACTTCAAAAGGAAATTTTGGATTAAAGATACATGATACTTAGTTGCGAAATGTAATACTGGAAGGAGATTTTAAGATGTGACTTAAAATGCGAGCAGGAGATTCAACTCCAGCGTCTGATTTTGGCGAGCAAGTGTGAGGGGGGGAGAGAAGAGAGAGAGAGAGAGGGAGAGAGAGAGAGAGAGAGAGAGAGAGAGAGAGAGAGAGAGAAGAGAGAGAGAGAGAAGGGAGAGAGAGAGAGAGAGAAAGGAGAGAGAGAGAGAGAGAGAGAGAGAGAGAGAGAAGGAGAGAGAGGGAGAGAGAGAAGGAGAGAGAGAGAGAGAGAGAGAGAGAGAGAGAGAGAGAGAGAGAGAGAGAGAGAGAGAGAGAGAGAGAGAGAGAGAGAGGCAAACAGAGATAAACAGATAGAGAGACAGAGAGAGAGAGAGAGGGAGAGATGGAGGGAGAGATTGCGATTGAGATAAATCAGACACACTCAGAAAGATAAACAGACAGTCAGAAAGAAAGACAAAAACAGGAAAGCATGGACACAAACAAGACAACAGAAAACAAAGACAAAAAAAAAAAAAAAAAAAACCACAGACTACCAAAGAAAGAAGGAAAGTGAAAAAACAAACAAAACAACAAACACGAAAACAATACAAAACTTGCAAAAAAAAAAAAAAAAAAAAAAAAAAAAAACGGAAAAACACGACCTTTACCCCCGGTGCAAAATGCCCCCCCCCCCGCGCAACCATCCCCTGGGACAAGAAAGTGCTCTACCCCCCCCCCCGCGCATCCATCCCCTGGGGCAAGAAAGTGCTTCCCCCCCCGCGCATCCATCCCCTGGGGCAAGAAAGTGCTCCCCCCCGCGCATCCATCCCCTGGGGCAAGAAAGTGCTCACTCCCCCCGCGCACCCATCCCCTGGGGCAAGAAAGTGCTCCCCCCCCCGCGCATCCATCCCCTGGGGCAAGAAAGTGCTCCCCCCCCCGCTCATCCATCCCCTGGGGCAAGAAAGTGCTCCCCCCCGCGCATCCATCCCCTGGGGCAAGAAAGTGCTCCCCCCCGCGCATCCATCCCCTGGGGCAAGAAAGTGCTCCCCCCCGCTCATCCATCCCCTGGGGCAAGAAAGTGCTCCCCCCCGCGCATCCATCCCTGGGGCAAGAAAGTGCTCCCCCCCCGCGCATCCATCCCCTGGGGCAAGAAAGTGCTCACTCCCCCGCGCATCCATCCCCTGGGACAAGAAAGTGCTCTACCCCTCCCCCCCCCCGCGCATCCATCCCCTGGGGCAAGAAAGTGCTCCCCCCCGCTCATCCATCCCCTGGGGCAAGAAAGTGCTCCCCCCCCCGCGCATCCATCCCCTGGGACAGAAAGTGCTCTACCCCTCCCCCCCCCGCGCATCCATCCCCTGGGGCAAGAAAGTGCTTCCCCCCCCCCCGCGCATCCATCCCCTGGGGCAAGAAAGTGCTTCCCCCCCCCCCCGCGCATCCATCCCCTGGGGCAAGAAAGTGCTTCACCCCGCGCATCCATCCCCTGGGAAAAGAAAGTGCTTCACCCCGCGCATCCATCCCCTGGGGCAAGAAAGTGCTCCCCCCCCCCCCGACAAGATGGACGAGGCAGAGTGGCAAGTAGATACGACGCAGAAATAAAATCAAAATACGAGACTTTGATAGACGCTGATGGCGTTTTCGGCCGATAAAACGACGAAAGGGAAGAGGGATTGATTGGAGGACAAAGATGCATCGCTGTGTCTTCGCATGTTAATGTGATTTATGACGCCCGCGTGTGTTCCCTGTAACCCGGCGTGTTTTCGTTATTAAAAGACGTAGATCGCTTCTTAAACTTAAACGGATATTTGAGGGAATATATATATATATATATATATATATATATATATATATATATATATATATATATATATATATATATATATATATATATATATATATATATATATATATATATATATATATATATATATTTTTTTTTTTTTTTTTTTTTTTTTTTTTTTTTTTTTTTTTTTTTTTATTATTATTTTTTTTAATAGCCATTCATTCCACTGCAGGACATAGGCCTCTCTCAATTCCTTACTGAGAGGTTACAGTGTCACCTTTGCCTGATTGGATGCCCTTCCTAATCAACCGCGGTTTGTGCCACGGCGGTGACTTCCCCTACGACACGTTTGATTTCTCAAAGCGATATGTCGTTTTCTAGGAGGGCAATCGAGGTGAAGTTCCTTGCCCAAGGGAACAACGCGCCGGCCGGTGACTCGAACCGTCGTGACAGTCTTGAGTCCGATGCTCTAACCACTCGGCCACCGCGGCCTCATATATATATATATATATATATATATATATAATATATATTATATATATATATATTTTAATTT
>NC_051388.1:562786-573704 GCF_015228065.2 Penaeus monodon
TCCTGATAATCTGTGGCAACACATTGCAACAGCCTTTTTTAGTAGGATGAATCATTTAAGGGGACGTCAGAAGGGATGAGGAAGAGGTTGCTGTAACATGTCATCGGATATAAAGAACTTTTTTTATCACCTGAATTTGAATGCCAAAAGTTCCTTCTTGTACAGTTAAGTAATCGATGTATGCAAACTTGGCAAATATTATCTCGTACTTAAAATGCACGTACAACAGACGCGACAAAATAATCTCATGCCCGTACCACCTCATATACCTGAATTTCTTTCATGAAGAGTTGATTTTGAATTCGCTAGTCAAAAATTGAATTTCCATAATTGATTTGCGATTACATGAATCTCGTAACACAGGTTACATAACGTAGAATTACCTAAATTGAGTTCCCACAGTACATATAATGTCTTAGAACACGAAAGGGGCCACACAAGAAAACTCGGTGTACTAAAATATCCAAAAAGAAATCGGATACCAAGTACCCATCTTCTTCGACGCGGAAGATGCAAAGTCCGATTTCACACGAAGAACGCAGGTTGTCGAAGATGGGCTCGACATCGTGCGGCCTTGCGGTGGTCCCTCGGGAGAATGGTGCAAGGAACGAGGCTGCAGAGGAATCTCTCGGAAAGTGTGGAAGAAGTGCGCTGATGTGTAGTTGGAAGCGCCCCTGAGTCTCCCGTGTGCCTGGAAGACGTGTTCCCCGTCGACGTCCGGACAGAGGAGCGTCTAGGTTCCTCATATATTTTTGTGACACACGTCTTCAAGGGAGGGGAAACAGAGATGGGGCTTGCCTACGTCATCTGTAGACACTGACGCCTCTCTAATACAGCTGGTAAGCAATTCGTCCATCTTGATTGAGCTTGGTGTGGAGCTGTAGTGGAGTGTCCTTAGCGTAGTCCCAGAAGGATCCCGCCACGGCCGCTGGGGCCTCAAACAGCGTGAGGGAGAACCGTGATGTGGACGCCGATTCCTCGAAGGTCGCCGGAAGAGGAACCGACGCACGTCCAGCGCATCGACTCGTCGTGTGAACGTTTCATCGTGCGGCCGGCCTTCTTGTGCCAGGTCGATGTGCTCCGTTATGACCGCTGTGAAGGCGCTTTCCCACGGACACGCCCTCCTCTGTCGTGCTCGTGGAAAGAACCTACGCGCGTGTCTCGTCCAGTTTTCTCAAGATTAATTCAGTTTTTCTTTTCTGTTCCTCTGCCGATGGGTAACACTGGACAAGCAGTGGGACGCTTGTTTGGACTCTCCTTCCTTCCTCCACCAAGCGCTGGAGGTTTCTCTGGGTCCTTCTCAAGCTCCCGCAGTTTGGGCGCTGATATTGCTTTGAACTCCTCCTGGAGACGACCATCTCGCCCAGCTGCTCCTGGTCGTCGATGGGCCTGCCGCGATGACGTCATTGAGGATCCTGAGCAGGAGTTGTAGTCCTACGACGTTTTGAGGTTCCGTCGGCGATGCCGTGATGGTTCCGAGGACGAGGTGGCTCGTGTAGGGAAGTACGCCCGCACCTCCCGGGGACAGTATCCTCGCCGGCCCTCCTCGGACCAGCCTGGCACGCCACAGGGGCCATCGTGGGAGGGGACGCTCTTGGCTCATCAGGTCCCTCTCCATCAACCCGCGTGGGTCCGCCTCTTACCCTCCTCGATCCTAGTTTGATGAGGAAACTTTGATGTTATGGAGGTTAAATTCCTGGTTTGCGATAAAACGAATCCAAACCACTGATTACCTCATGACATTAATTAAAGCCACGTAAGGACCTCTCACCTGGAAGTCGAACGGCCTCCCCCCCATCTCGCACATCCACAGAAGCAGGATCTGCCTCGCCTGCGGAACACGTCCCTCAGAAGGGCGCACCTTCCTTCGTAGAGTGGAATCAAAGGCTGGAACGTTTGCCTTGATGTCCCGGTCTCCGCCGCCCGTGCCGCTACTAACGAAGTTTGGAATATTTTCTTTCCATCAGAGCAAATTGCCCTTAGGAGACTAAGGGCAGCAGAGACTTGCTTTAAGTAAGTATATACCCCTATATATTCGCATTTGCTGAAACCTGCCTGAAGAGATTGGCGGAAGCGCTAGCCCGACGCTTTTCTCTGCATGGGGGGGCTCCGCCGTGCGAAGTGTGATCCAGTAGGCGTCGAACATCCCTCGAGTCTGGAAAGTTTCGAAAAAATCTCCACTTTCGCTGCCGGTCTGAGAGCAGCGACCGTCCACCGCGGCCTCGCCCTCCTGACCGCTTCCCCGTCCCTGCTGGCCGCGTGGGTCTCGGCTGAATCTGCGGAGGAGGAGACTAAACGAGTTTTGTTTCAGTTAAAAGTGTTGCTGATTTCGAAGGATTTTAAACCCCTTGTGGAGAACTGCGAGCAGGCTTTGAACAAAGAATTGGTAATTGTGTGAATCTTGTGAGCATTAAAACAAGAAATGATTCGATTATGTATCTGTATACATAAGGAGAAATGCACTAAATCACCTCAAATACCACTGACCACATTAAATCCCCCAAATAACCTTAAACCATTGGAACCTCTAAAACACCAACCCTTTAGATTTGCGAAATACCGTTTATACGAAGGGTGTATAACAGCGCCGTCCTCGTCTCTTTAGCACCAACTTTCTCTCCCAATTTTACCCCGCAATATAGTAAATGCCGTAAGCAAAACTATTGCATTTTAAACCCAAAGACTAAAAGGAATTTAGCAAAATCTAATTATTTTTTTTTATCGTTCTTCTAGGTATTTGATTTTATATATAGTTTTTTTTTTCGATCTTTCGTCGAGAATGGCAACCGCACCCACAGAACACCCCCTGTGGCCTTGAAGGATCATGGGAGGGGAGGGTCCTTCCTTCTGAAATCCTCATAAGTGGGGATCATGTTCCCTCCTAGCGTGCTTACGGTTGAACTTTACGGACACACACATAATACCTACTTAATACCACCCACACACAATCACACACACAACATATATATATATATATATAATATATATATAATATATATATATATTATATATATAATATATATATATATAAATAATACATATATATATAATAATATATATGATATATATATATATATATAATATATATCTTATATATATATATATATATATATGGTGTGTGTGGGTGTGTGTGTGTGTGTGTGTGTGTATCTAATGTATATATATATTAAATATTTTTTTATGCATATATATTCACATACATAATAAATACATACATACATTTATTCCACACACACACACACACCCACCAAACACACACCACACACACACACACAACACACACCACACACTACACACACACACAACACCACACACTATATAGGATATATATTATATATATATATATATATATATAATATATATTATATTTACATATATTATATATTATATATATATATTAATATATATATTCCATTTTTAATATATATATTTATTTATAATAATATATTATATATAATAAATAAAATATTATATATTAAATAAAATAAATAAATAATAATATATATATATAGTTTATATATATATATATATTATATATATATCATATATATATTATATATATATATATATCGTGCTCTCTCTTGTACATATATAATATATATATAGACACACAACACACATACATAAATACATATAGAATGTATAAACTGCAGTATTACTCCAGAATCCTTCAGCCTTAACGGTCAAAAAGGGCGATTAATATTACCACTTCGGATTAACACACACTCCCCGTTGCAAAGTCTGGGAGACACTACGTGTAGTGACCGTAAGAACAATTTTTTTCTATGAGACCCGTCGTTAGTTGCCCCATTTGTAATGTAGGTGGTAGAACATTAAAGAGGTAATTAATATAAGGATATTTTATTTCATGGTATCTCTAACATACCTCATTTAACTAAGGTGAATTCTATTTTGTTCCGTTTACTCATGTAATAGTTAATGTTTTCTTTTATGTCCGCCATCCTACGGCAAAGTTTTATATCCTAATGTAAACAACCCTCTGTAGTGCCAGGTAGATCCTCCTCAATCATAGATGTTAAGCGCAGCAACTTCGTATTTAACTGATCCCCCAGCACGAGTCATATATAGCTTGAGCATCAAACTTACCTATTACACGCAGAGAAGATGAGTTGCTTCTGACAAACCAACAGTAGGCCTACTTGAAATGAAGGGAAATACTTTTTACGGATTATTTTATGTTCAATGTCTTCTTATGAAAATCTCTTAATGTAATCGTTGTTTCCCATTTTTGAACTTATTCTTGACTGGTGAATAACAAATGACTAACAAGATAAATTGGTATAGATATGTAGGCAAACACTAAATAATGGTATAAACAAGCCAGTGAATTACTTCGCCAAACCAACACCATTATTTATGTGGTGGTCATGGTCCCTGTGTCCATAAAAACTGCTGCCGCCCACACACACACACACCACCCACACACACACACACACACACACAATTCACACACACACACACACACAGACACACACACACAGCACACACACACACACACACACACACTTCCCCCCAAAATTTCCCTTTTTTGGAAAAAGGGTAAAAATATAAAAATATTCTATTCCGGGGTTTGTTTTTAATTTTAAAATTTTATTAAACAAATTAAAATTAACCATTATGATAAATTTAAGGAAGAAATTATTCGACGATAAATAATTTTTTTTTAAAAATTAAAGGACCCAAATGCTTACACAAAATGAACGGGCCCCTATTTGTGGGAAAAGGGTGTCGGAAGTATACGTCAAAAGCATCATTTTTTTGTAATTTTAATCCGTTCGTGTTCGGTCCTTTTTAGATCTTTATTTTTTTTACTCAGGGAGGATTTGGTGAATTTTTAATTTGGAGAATATTTTTTTTTCTTTTTCTCCCCCCCCACGCTAAAAACTTGCGCAGGGCCCCTGTTTCTGTGATGTCCTAGGGTTTTATGTATTTTCCCAAACATTCAACTTTGTTTTTGGGGTGATACAAAAAGGGGTTAATGATAGAAGTAACGTTTTGATTTTAAAAATGGGGTGGGGGGTGGTGTGTGTGTAATTAATAATATATATATAATATTATAATATATATTAATATATATGTGTGTGTGTATGTATGAAAGTAATCTTATCTTCTATATCATATCTAAATATAATATATAAATTATGTGTGTGTGTGTGTGTGTGTGTGTGTGTGTGTGTGTGTTTGTGTGGTGTTTGGGGGTTTGTGTGTGTGTGTTATATATATTATATTTTTTATATAATATATATATTATTATATAAAAAAATTATTATTATACACACACACAACACAACAACCACAACACACACAACACACCACACACACACACCACACACACCAAAATTAATTATTAATATATATTTTAAAAGATATAGTTAGATAGATATAGTAACTTCATACAACCACACACAAAATATAATAATATATATATATATATAATATATATTTATATATATATATATACACACACAAAAAACCACACCGCACACATTGTAAATCAAATGGGGTTCTACATTAACCTCCTTTTAGATACACCACAAAAAACAAATTTGAAGTTTGGGAAAATAAAAACCATAGGCATCACAGAACAGGGCCGTGCGCAAGATTTTTAGCGGTGGGGGGGAGAATGCAGAAGGAAAAAATATTCCAAATTAAACTTCCCAACCTACGCGGAGAAAAAACAATAGAAGATACAAAAAAGGACCTGAAGACTAAAAGGGAGTTAAAATTACAAAATAGTGATGTTTTCGCGATAACTTACCCGACCCCCTTTTCCCCCACAAATACGGGCCATTTATATTTGTGTAAGACGATTTTTGGGCCATTAAAAGTTTAAAAGAAAATTTTTTATATCGCGTAATATTTTTCTTTCCTTTAAAATTTATATAATGTGATTAATGTTAATAATCAAGTCAAAAAAGAATAGGATACAGAAATGCAATGCAAAAATTAAAAAATTTTTTTTTTTGGCTGTTACTTTTGGCCGACCCCGCGTTCCCAAAGGTTAGGTCAGAGGTGAGCGTTGTCCCACTTTTTGGTTTTGCACCGTTGTTGGTTTATTAATAGCCTATTAATGAATATTTTGTATCCCTTTATAGTTTTTGGCGGAGAGATACTTAGTGTCGTATGAAAAAAAAAAAACGCACGCACAACACACCACAATTATGTAATTAATATAATATTATATATAATATAAATATTATATATTATTATATATTTTATAATATAAAAATATATAACACACACACACACCACCAACCCAGATAATAATATATATATATATATATTTTATATAATATTTTTAATTTATATATATATATATATATGTAAAAATATAATATATATAATATATTTATAAAAAATATTTTAAAATATAATAATATATGTTGTATGTATCATATTTTTTGTGCTGATTTTTTAAAAAAGAAAAAGTAAATTATGATATGAAAAGACGGTATTTTTTAAAGGGAAAGAACATACCGATTTGGGGGGAAAAGATATATAAAGCTGGAACTTCCAAGGGTCTAAATTTAATAAACGTTGAGAAAATACTTTTCTTTTTTAAAAAGGTAAGAAAATACAACCCCTTAAAAAACGCCCTCTCAATCAAAATAGCTAATTAGTTTTTCCCCCTTCTTTGAAAAATCATGATTTCCTTTCCCCTTCTTTTCCCCCCCCCTCCCCCTTTGCCCCAACATTCCCAGAGACTTGTATTTTAGAACCTAACTTCTAAAAAAAGGAAAACCGGGTTAAAAGCATGATTTTTTTTACCACAAAAGCCTCTTCGGGAAAAACTTTGTTTTAAAATAAACAGCGATTACTTTCGTCACTGACCTTTTTGCAAATCAATTTCCCTGAAATCTGTGAACACAGAACAGCCTTTTTGTAGGGAATCATTTAAGGGGGCGTCAGAAGGATGAGGAGAGGTGCTGTTTTAAATGTCATCGGATGAAAAAGAATTTTTTTTATCATAAATTTGAATCCAAAGTCTTCGTGTACAGTGAGAAATCATTTATGCAAAAAAAAAATTTTATTCGTACTAAAAGCACGTACACAGAGGGACAAAAAACTCATCCAGTACCAACCATATACTGAATTTTTTTCATGAAGAGTTTTTTGAATTCGTAGCAAAAATTGCAATTTCAAAAATGTTTTGCGATTCCATGATCTCGTAACACAGGTTACATGAACGTAAAATACCTAAATTGAGTTCCCCAGTACAATAATGTTTAGAACCAAAAAAGGGGCCACACAAGAAAACTGGTTTTACTAAAAAAAACCAAAAAGAAATCGGGGGATAAACCAAATCCTCTTTTCGCGAGGAAAGAGGCAAAGTCCGTTTCACACGAGAGACGCAGGTTTTCGGATGGCTCGGGGGAGGGCCTGCCCCGGTGTCCCCGGGGGAATTTTGCAGGGAAAAGGCTGTAAGGAAACCCGCGGAAAAGGGGGAAGAAAGGGGCTGATGTTATTTTGGGAAACGCCCGGTACCCCGGGCCCCGACGTGTTCCCCGGGGAGTGGCAGAGGCGTTAGGGGTTTTCAATTTGTACACACGGAGTCTTCAAAGGGGGGGAGGAAACGAGGGGGGCTTTGCCCCGTATCTGTAGACAGACGCTCTCTAACCCGCTGTTTTAAACGATGCCTTGATTGAGGGTGTGGAGGGTAGTGGAGGTCCTTGGTAGCCCCCGAAGGCTCCCGCCACGCCGCTGGGGCCTCAAAACGGAGGGGGAACCGTGATGTGGGCGCCCAGGTGCCCGAAGCTTTGCCCGGGGGGACCGGGCGCACGTCAGCGCATGCGACCGTTAGTGGAACGTTTCTCCGGCGGCCGGCCTTCTTGGCCAGGTCGATGGTTGCCCCTTTATAGCGCGGAAGGGGTTCCCCCGGAACGCCCCCCTCTTGCATCGTGGAAGAACCTACGCGTCGTGTCTTCGTCCTTCCTAAAAATTTAAATTTAGTTTTCTTTTTTGTTCCCTTCCCGCCGATGGGTAACACTGGACAAGAGGGGGGACGTTGTTTTGGGCCTCCTTCCTTTCCCCCCCCAAGCGCTGGAGGTTTCGGGGTCCCTTTTCAAATCCCCCAGTTTGGCGCTGACCCTTTCTTGAATCCTCCGGACACCATCTCGCCCCCTGCTCCCGGCTCGATGGGCCGCCGGCGATGCGTCATTGAGGATTGAGAGGAGGTTTTAGGCCTGACGTTGGAGGTTCCGTCGGCGTGCCCCCTGATGGTTCCCAGGACGAGGTGGCTCGGTGAGGAAGGCGCCCGCACCTCCCCCGGGGGACAGTCCTCGCCGGCCGCTCCCGGGCCAGCCGGACGCCACAGGGGGCCCCCGTGGGAGGGGGGCTCTGGGTCATCAGTCCCCCTCCCCCTTGGGGTCCGCCCTCCCCTCGACCCATTGAGAGGAAACTTTAGTTAAGGTAAATTCTGTTATGCATAAAACGAAATCCAAACCCCTGTTTTTCCCCTGAAATTATTAATCACGTAAAGGGCCTCTCACTGGGAAATCGACGGCCCCCCCCCACTCGCACAGCCAAAAGCAGTCGCTCGCCTGCGGAAACACGTCCTCAGGGGCGGACCTTCCGCAGGAGAGAGTGGAATAAAGGCGCTTTGGCCTTTATTCGGGCTCCGCCGCCGGCCGTCTAAGCGAAGTTTTGGAAGATTTTTTTCCCCAGAGCAAATTGCCTTTGGGACAAAGGCGCAAGAATTTCTTTAGTAATAAATACCCAAAAATAATTTCTTTTCTGAAACATGCCCCAAGAAGGCGGAGCGCTAGCCCGCGTTTCCTCCCGCAGGGGGGTCCCCGTGCGAAGTGTGATCCTAGGCGGTCAGGAAATCCCCGAGTCTGGAAAATTCGAAAAAAAAATTCCACTTCGGGCCGGGCTGAGCCAGCGACCGTCACCGCGGCCTCGCCCCCCTGACCCCTTCCCCATGCTGGCCCCGTGGGTCTCGGCTGAATCTGCGAGGAGGGACTAACGAGTTTTGTTTAGTTAAAAATGTTGCTGATTTCGAAGGATTTAAACCCCTTTTGGAGAACTGCGAGGAGGACGAAAAAAAGAATTGGGGATTTGGTGAACTTTTGGGATTAAAACAAGAAGATTGATTATGACTGTATACTAATGAGATGCCATAAAATCAAAAACCCCCTGACTCACTTAAAACCCCCAAAAAGACCTTAAAACCATTTGGAACCCCTAAAAACACCCTTTAGTTTTTTAAATACCGATACGAAGGGTTTTATAACAGCCCGTCCTCCCTTTTTAGCCACCAACTTTCTTTTCCCCCAATTTTTTCCCCAAATAAAAGAACCGTAAGCAACATATTCATTTTTAAACCCCAAAGACTAAAAAGGGTTTAGCAAAAAATTTAATTATTTTTTTTTACGTTCTTTTGGTATTTTATTTATATATGTTTTTTTTCATCATTTTCGTCGAGATGGCAACCGCCCACAGAACACCCCGTGGCCTTGAGGGTCAGGAGGGGAGGTCCTTCCCCTTTGAAAATCCTCATAAGGTGGGATCAGCCCCCCTAGGTGCTTTGGTTGAACTTTACGGACACACCCTATTACTATTTTACACACACACACACACACCAAAAAACACATATATATATTTTATATAATAATTTTTATATTAATATTATATATATATATATATTTAAAAAAATAATATAATATAATAATATATATAATATATATTTTATATATATATAATAATATATATAATATATTTGGGGGGTGTGTGTGTGTGTGTGTTTGGGGGTTTACTATGATAATAATTAATTTTTGATATATATTACATACAAAAAAAAATCCCAAAAACATAATTTACAACACACCACACACACACACACACACACACACACACACACACACACACACACACACACACACCACACACACACACAACACACACACCACTATATATATATAATATATATTATATATATATATATATATATATATATATATATATTTACATATATATATATTTATATATATATTAATATATATATTCATTTTTATATATATATATATATATATATATATATATATATATTGCTCTCTCTGTACATATATAATATATATATATACACACACACACACATACATAAATACATATATGAATGTATAAACTGCATGTATTACTCAGAATCATTCAGCCTTACGGTCAAAAAGGGCGATTATATTACCACTTCGGATTAACACACACTCCCCTTGCAAAGTCTGGGAGACGACTAAGTGTAAGTGACCGAGACAATTTTTTTCTCATGAGACCGTCGTTGAGTTGCCAATTTGTATGTAGGTGTTAGAACAATTAAAGATGGTAATTAATATAAGGATATTTTATTTCATGTATCTATAACATACCTCCATATTAACTAAGGTGAAATTCTATTTTGTTCCGTTACTCATGTAAGAGTATGTTTTCTTTTATGTCCGCCATCTAAACGGCAAAGTTTTATATCCGAAATGTAAACAACCCTCTGTAGTGCCACGTAGATCCTCCTCAATACATAGAGTTAAGCGCAGCAACTTCGTATTTTACTGATCCCCACAACGAGTCATATATACATTGAGCAGTCAAACTTGCTTATTACACGCAGAGAAGATGAGTTCTTCTGACAAACCAACAGTAGGCCTACTTGTAAATGGAAGGGAATACTTTTACGGATATTTATGTTCAATTTGTCTTCTGATGAAAATCTCTTAATGTATCGTTGGTTTCCATTTTTGAACTTATTCTTGACTGGTGAATAACAAATGAACAAGATAAATTGGTATAGATATGTAGAGCAAACACTAAATATGGTATAAAACAAGCCAGTGATTATTCGCCAACCAACACCTTATTTATGTGGTGGTCATGGTCCCTGTGTCAAAAACTGCTGCCGCCCAAAAACACACAC
>NC_051388.1:573804-578804 GCF_015228065.2 Penaeus monodon
TCAAGTCGGCGGATAGGGCAAAAACACGGGCGGAGGCAAGAAACCCGCTCTAAATTGCTAAGAAAAAAATCATGGAAGCCCATGATCGTCAAGGCCGCGGTGGCCGAATGGTTGGAGCGTCGGACTCAAGACTGTGACGACGGCAATCTGAATTCGAGGGTTCAAGTCACCGACCACCACGTTGTTCCCTTGGGCAAAGAACTTCACCTTGATTGCCTACCTAGCCACTGGGTGGCCAAAAGCCAGCCCAAGTCAAGTGCTGGTCCCAAGCCCGGATAAATAGAGAGAATGATTACCTAAATAGGTATCACCGGCACTCTCCGTGGAAAGGAACTGGGGACCCTACCACGTACTCACTCCAAGAGCATCACAACATGAAAACTACAATTGAGTATCATGCTGTGACCACGGCGGCTCAGACATGAACCTACCGTTAAAAGAAGAAGATGTATATATATATATATATATATATATATATATATGAAGAATGAGTGTGTGTGTGTGTGTGTGTGTGTGTGTGTGTGTGTGTGTGTGTGTGTGTGTGTGTGTGTGTGTGTGTGTGTGTGTGTGTGTATGCATGTGTGTGTGTGTGTGTGTGTGTACACACACACACACACACACATAAATATATATATACAAATATATATATATATCTATATATATATATATATATATATATATATATATATATATATATATATATATATATATATATATGAGGCCGTGGTGGCCGAGCGGTTAGAGCATCGGACTCAAGATTGTCATGGCGGCAATCTGAGTTCGGGGGTTCGAGTCACCGGCCGGCGCGTTATTCCCTTGGGCAAGGAACTTCATCTCGATTGCCCTCCTAGAAAACGACATATCGCCTTGAGAAGTCGAGCGCAAGTGTCGTAGGGGAAGTCACCGCCGTGGCACAAACCGCGGTTAATTAGGAAGGGCATCCAATCAGGCAAGGGTGGCACTGCCATATATAACCTCTCAGTAGTGAATTGAGAGAGGCCTATGTCCTGCAGTGGAATGAATGGCTGTTGAAAAAAAAAAAAAAAAAAAAAAAAAAAAAATATATATATATATATATATATATATATATATATATATATATATATATATATATCAGAAAGAGCTATCGAGATGCAGAAGGATTTATACGTGTGCTTTATTGATTATACAAAGGCTTTTGATAAAGTACAACATGAAGAGCTTTTCAATATGCTAGGAAGTTTAGATCTGGATGGAAAGGATTTAAGAGTTCTGCGCAACCTCTACTGGGAACAATCGGCATGCATGCGAGTGGGAGATGACACAAGTTCATACACCAACATTAGAAGAGGCGTTCGACAGGGATGTGTGCTTAGCCCAGATCTCTTTAACCTTTACAGTGAGATTATCCTTCGTGAAATATCAACATTACAAGGGTTTCTTATCGGAGGCCACAACTTAAACAACTTGAGTCAGAAGAGAAGCTGCGTGAGATACTAGACAAAGTGGTTGAAGCCAGCGAAAAGAAGGGGCTTACCATAAACTGTAGAAAGACAGAATGTATGGTAATCAGCAAACAAAAAGTTGCTAAATAGTGTAAGATACGGATTGGTGACATTTTGATCAAACAAGTACAGAAATTCAACTATCTTGGCAGCATGATAACGGAAGATGGCAAATATGATCAAGAAATCAAAAGACGTATGGTAGCGAATGCTGGGCTATTTCACAGGGTATGGAGAAACGAACTGAATCGGCAGAAATATGGTTTCTCTGGAGAATAATGAGAATATCTTGGACAGATAAAATGTCAAACCAGGAAGTGCTGGAGAGAGCAGGAACAAAGCGTTTTCTTCTGAAGAACATCCGAAAGAGACAGTTGGAATTTTTGGGACATGTAATGCGAGAGGAAGAGCTAGAACATCTTAGCCTGACAGACAAGATCGATGGAAAACGAAGCAGGGGCAGACAAAGACTAACCTACACAGCAAGCATAAGTAGATGGACGAGTATAACGGAACGAGAACTTTTGAAGACCACAAAAGACAGATCCATGATCGCCAACGTCCTTGTGGGACAGGGCACTTGAGAAGAAGAAATATATATATATATATATATATATATATATATATATATATATATATATATATATATATATATATATATATATATATGGGGCCGCGGTGGCCGAATGGTTAGAGCGTCGGACTCAAGACTGTCACGACGGCAATCTAGGGTTCGAGGGTTCGAGTCACCGACCGCCGCGTTGTTTCCCTTAGGCAAGGAACTTCACCTCGATTGCCTGCCTAGCCACTGGTGGACCAAGTCAGCCCAAGTCAGTGCCGGGTAAATAGAGATGGTGACTCGATAAAAACACCGGGCGGAAGGCAATGGCAAACCACCGCTCTAAATTGCCAAGAAAAATCATGGAAGCACATGATCGTCAAGGCTGCGGTGGTCAAATGGTTAGAGCGTCAGACTCAAGACTGTCACGACGGCAATCTGAGTTCGAGGGTTCGAGTCACCGACCGCCGCGTTGTTTCCCTTGGGCAAGGAACTTCACCTCGATTGCCTGCCTGGCCACTGGGTGGCCGAGCCAGCTCAAGTCAGTGCTGGTCCCAAGCCCGGATAAAAAATAAGAGAGAATGTTACCTAAAAAAAAAAAAAAAAAAAAAGGTAACACCGGCACTCTCCGTGGAAAGGAACTGGGGACCCTACCACGTACTCACTCCAAGAGCATCACAACGTGAAAACTTGCAATTGAGTATCATGCTGTGACCACGGCGGCTCAGACATGAACCTACCGTTAAATGATGATGATATATATATATATATATATATATATATATATATATATATATTATATGTATCCAAATATATATTTATTGTTATTGTGATTAGGCCGAGGTGGCCGAGTGGTTGGAGCGTCGGACTCGGGACTGTTACGACGGCAATCTGAGTTCGAGGGTTCGAGTCACTGGCCGGCGCATTGTTCCCTTGGGCAAGGAACTTCACCTCGATTGCCTACCTAGCCACTGGGTGGCCAAGCCAGCCCAATTCAGTGCTGGTCCCAAGCCCGGATAAAATAGAGAGAATGATTACCTAACAGGTAACACCGGCACTCTCCGTGGAAAGGAACTGGGGACCCTACCACGTACTCACTCCAAGAGCATCACAACATGAAAACTACAATTAAGTATCATGCTGTGAACACGGCGGCTCAAACATGAACCTACCGTTGAAAAAAAAAAAAAATGTATATATATAATATATATATATATATATATATATATATATATATATATATATATATATGTGTGTGTGTGTGTGTGTGTACTTCTTCTTTTAACAGTAGGTTCATGTCTGAGCCGCCGTGGTCACAGCATGATACTTAATTGTAGTTTTCATGTTGTGATGCTCTTGGAGTGAGTACGTGGTAGGTCCCAGTTCCTTTCAAACGGAGATGCAGGTGGTACCTTTTTAGGTAATCATTCTCTCTATTTATCCGGGCTTGGGACCAGCACTTGACTTGGGCTGGCTTGGCCACCCAGTGGCTAGGTAGGCAATCAAGGTGAAGTTCCTTGCCCAAGGGATAGATAGATAGATAGATAGATAGATAACATGGCCACCATCAGTTGATGCCGACTTTAGCATTATTGTCTCTACCCACCCTCGTATAGAGTCAGTGCCTGGGCGAAAGAATGTGAGGAGCAAGCCGTTACCCATGCAGCATGCTCCCTCTCTCCACGCATATGTGGGGGAGGGGGGGGATGGATGTTTATGAGAGAGAAAGGGGGGCAGTTAGAGAGAGAGAGAGGAAAGGGGAAAAGAGAGACAGAGACAGACAAAAAATATACTTTTTTTCATTTCAAGTCCATCCGTTCACCCATTCCTGAATTGGCGCTGCGTTCCGCCTGGGAAAAAGCGGTGGCCACGCATTATTCGTCGCCCGTCGTCCAATGACTGCGTTGTTCGTGGAAAGCTTTTTTTTCTGTGGCCTCTGCAGTAGATTCCACATGGGGAGGCTGAATGTCGGACAATCCACGGCGTCTCAAAATAGTTAAGAAATTCCTCGAACCGCTTCCTCGAACCACACCCGCGCGACATAGCTTCTCGTCGTCGGTCAGCAACGGCAACAGCTGTTAAGCGAATTTGACTGAGGGTCAAGATGTAGCTCGCATGACGTTGCATTTCTCTTTTCGGTGGAAATTTAATTATTACTCTTTTTTTCGTGATATATAACTTATTCATTTTGAAATTAAAACAGCTACATTATGAAGCATACAGTCATTCTCTATTTTGCATAACTTTGTAGCATGTTTTTATGGGAACAAGTTACACGCAATGGTTTTATTATATTTTTTTCCCCTTTTTTTCTTTGTGAAATACAGAAACTGCAGTATTTATATATATATATATATATATATATATATATATATATATATATATATATATATATATATATATGGGTATCAATTACGCACATACGCACACACACACACACATGCAAACACACACACACACCACACACGCGCAAACAACACACACACACACACACACACACACACACTCACACACTGTTTATCATTCAAATGGAAGTGACATTTCGATGTAACTTAATGTCTGCAAAAAAAATGCTTCACAAGGTACGAAAAAGGCTTAATGTGGTGGTGGCACCTAAAAAGGAGCTTCAAAAGGTTCGAAAAAGACCTCGTAAGATTCGAAAGATTTACAGACTTTACAGACCTACCATAGCGGAAATATATATATATATATTATATATATATATATATATATATATATATATATATATATATATATATATATATATATATATATATGTGTGTGTGTGTGTGTGTGTGTGTGTGTGTGTGTGTGTGTGTGTGTGTGTGTGTGTGTGTGTGTGTATACGAATAATGTCATTTGCATCCGATAAGGGTAAAGAGAGAAAAAAAAGAAAAAAAAGCGAGAGGGAAAAGGAAATAGGAAAATATGAGAAATATTGAAAATATAGATGTGAT
>NC_051388.1:583219-588677 GCF_015228065.2 Penaeus monodon
ATTACACACATTTGGGAATTGCGCTGTTGTACATTTGCTATATTCTTCAAATTCACGCACATCTATACTCCTACACAGACACGTGTAAATGTACACATAATGCAAACATAGTCACATGCACACACGTACGATAATAATAATAATATTGATAATAATAACACTAATAATATTAATAACAATGATAAAAATGATAATAATAAAATAATAAAAATATAATAATAATGATAATATTAACAAGGATAGTGATAATAAGAATAGTTTTTTTTTTTTTTTTTTTTTTTTTTTCAAGTGCCCTGCCCCACAAGGACGTTGGCGATCATGGATTTCCATGATTTTCCTTGGCAATTTGAGCCGAGCTTTGCCGTTGCCTTCCGCCCGGTGTTTTTATCGAGTCACCATTTCTATTTACCTGGTTCTGGACCGGCGCGATGGCTGCTACCACCAGCGGCTAGTAGCATCGAGGTGTAGTTTCCTTCCCAAGGGAACAACGCGCAGGCGGTACTCGAACCCCTCGACTCAGATTGCCGTCGTGACAGTCTTGAGTCCGACGCTCTAACCACTCGGCACCGCGGCCTACAAGAATAGTAATAACAGCTATAATAACAATAATAATAATAATAATAGCAATAAGAATTGTAATAATGTCTTGGCGCCATGATGACATTAAAAAAAAAAAAAAAAAAAAATGAAATCTTAATGTAATATTGACCTCCAACTTCACAACTGCATTTCTTAATTCCTTAAAATAATTTCACTGTATAAGTCCGACGCTCTAACCATTCGGCCACCGCGGCCCCATAATATATATATACATATATATATTATGGGGCCGCGGTGGCCGAATGGTTAGAGCGTCGGACTCAAGACTGTCACGACGGCAATCTGAGTTCGAGGGTTCGAGTCACCGGCCGGCGCGTTGCGTTGTTTCCCTTGGGCAAGGAACTTCACCTCGATTGCCTGTCTTGCCACTGGGTGGCCAAGCCAGCTCAAGTCAGTGCCGGGTAAATAGAGATGGTGACTCAATAAAAAAAAAAAAAACACCGGGCGGAAGGCAATGGCAAACCACCGCTCTAAATTGCTAAGAAAAAAATCATGGAAGCCCATGATCGTCAAGGCCGCGGTGGCCGAATGGTTAGAGCGTCGGACTCAAGACTGTCGCGACGGCAATCCGAGTTCGGGGGTTCGAGTCACCGACCGCCGCGTTGTTCCCTTGGGCAAGGAACTTCACCTTGATTGCCTACCTAGCCACTGGGTGGCCAAGCCAGCCCAAGTCAAGTGCTGGTCCCAAGCCCGGATAAATAGAGAGAATGATTACCTAAAAGGTACCACCGGCACTCTCCGTGGAAAGGAACTGGGGACCCTACCACGTACTCACTCCAAGAGCATCACAACATGAAAACTACAATTAATTAATTATCATGCTGTGATCACGGCGGCTCAGACATGAACCTACCGTTAAAAAAGAAAGAAAAAAAAAGTCACTTCTGCCCATATTGAGATCTTTGTTCAAGCTGGTGATGAACTTCTGCCTTTGTCTACCCCTGCTTCTCTTTCCTTCTATCTTTCCTGTTAACACTAAGTTTTCCAATCCTTTACAACTCATTACGTGTCCTAAAAATTGCATCTGTCTTTTCCTGATAACTTTCATCAAGGTTCTTTTAACTCCTGCTCTTCTTAAAACTTCTTCATTAGTAACTCTTTCTGTCCATGAAATCATGAAATTTCTGAGGAACCACATTTCTACTGATTTTAATCTTTCTTTCATATTTTCATTGACTGTCCAAGCATCACACCCATAAAGCAAAACTGACCACACGTAACATTCTAACACTCTTACTTTGTTTTTTACCTTCAACTGTCTGTTCTTAAAGACAGCACTTATCTTGTTGAAGACTTTCTTTGCCATACCAATTCTTTTCTTTATTTCAGTTACACTTCTTCCATCTGATGTTATCAAACTACCCAAGTATGTGAATTTCTCAACATTCTTTATTGCTTCTCCTTTGACATTCAAAGAGCATTTTGGTGTTATATTCTTCCTTGATATCACAGTACATTCCGTCTTCTTGATGTTTATCTGAAGACCTTTCTTCTCACTTTCTGTTACAACCTTTTTCAATATATTTTGAATATCTGTTTCCGTTTCTGCTATTAGTACAGTGTCATCTGAATATCTTAAGTTGTTAATATTGATCTCTCCAACTTTCACACCTGGCATGTTCTTAATCTCCTTTAAAATAATTTCACTGTATAAGTTAAACAGAGCTGGTGATAATACACACCCTTGTTTTACACCTCTCTTGACTGATGTCCACTCACTTATTCCTCCGTCTATTCTGATGGCAGCACTCTGTTCCCAATACAAGTTCCTAATAAGTTGTAAGTCCTTTATATGCATATATAAATAATCTTAAACATATGCCACGAAACATACCTTACGAAATGTTACTGCTAAAGTAACAATTAACATCTGTCACTGGATCAGGTTTTTCTTTTGAACGTTATAGGTTCATGTTTGAGCGGCCGTGGTCACAGCATGATACTTATTGTAGTTTGCCTGTTGTGATGATCTTGGAGTGAGTAGGTAGTAGGGTTCCCATTTCCTTTCCACGGAAAGTGCCGGTGTTTACCTTTTTTTTAAGTAATCATTCTCTCTATTTTATCCGGGCTTGGAACTGACTTGGGCTGGCTTGCCCACCCAGTGGCTAGGTAAGCAATCAAGGTGAAGAACCTTGCCCAAGAAAACAACGCGCCGGCCGGTGACTCGAACCCTGGATCAGAGGTAGAAATGATACAGTTCTGTGCTTACCTTTTCTGAATAGTGAAACTCAAAAACTGAAATAAGCGCATACGCAACGTGGTCTTTTAGCAACAAGATAATGACAGCCTCAGCAGCATACAAGAGAGCACGCACAAGCAGCGGGAAACGCGTAAACTCAGTGTCCTAAAGTCTCAACCACCCTTGCAAAATTCCATAGCAAATAAAGAAGTAAGTAATCTCGCGGCAGCAAGAAAAGAGGCACCCTAAGAAAGCCGCGAAATATCCCCCCAACTATTTCGATCTATAGTCGAGGAAGCAAGAAACCCAATACTTTAAGGTATCACTCATCATGAATACAAACAACACCATCACAATAGCCTCAAGGTGATGCATCACAACCGACAAGTGCGTGAATTCCTCAGCACGGTTCATCCGTCTCAGTTTCAACCAGCTTTAGATAATCCCTATTGTCAGCAGCACCATGATTTCATCAAATCTATTCTTGCAGGCGACACGTATGTACTCTCCGAAATGCGCACACGATTTCTAGTATATGGATAGAATGGTATCAACGATCTTGATCATTATCCATAATACCATAAATATTTCAACGGCTCCCAAACACCATCCAAAAACATGAGCGACGGCACCATACTCGCTCTGGTTATTAAAGAGCCACTGCTTTAAACACTGGAACGCTTTCCAATTGATATCCTTAAGGATACCAAATAAAGTCTTAATGATATGTATAAAATTATAATGTATCATTTAATCGAGTGCATTGGGCGTGTTACCTAGATACGCACATGCCCACTTAAATCTGAACGCACAAACACACACACACACACACACACACACACACACACACACACACACACACACACACACACACACACACACACACACACACACACACACAAGTCCGCGCACGCAAAGAGAGAGAGAGAAAAGAGAAAGAACTGGAGGAAGAAAAGAAAGCAAAGAAGAGAGAAACAAAGGAGAGAGAGAGAAGCAGAGGAACTAAGATAGAAAAAAAGGGGAGAAAAAGAAAGGAGTGTACCTTTGAAAGATCTGAGCCCTAACATTAAACATTTTAACTCTTAAAAAAGCCTCTTTTTGCAGGGCAAAATCTAGTTCTGCAGGGCAAATGTTCTGGTATTTATAATTTAAAATTTTCTACCAATAATACGATATATAATACTGCTTGATGGTCCATTCCGGGCTACTTATAAAGAGCGGGTGAGCATTTTCTTTTTCGTGATTTGCAGGGCAAAAAATATTTTTTCGGGGCAAATTTACCCGTCACCCCCAACTGACTCAAAAAAAAAAAAAAAAAAAAAAAAAACACCGGGCGGAAGGCAATGGCAAACCACCGCTCTAAATTGCTAAGAAAAAATCATGGAAGCCCATGATCGTCAAGGCCGCGGTGGCCGAATGGTTAGAATGTCGGACTCAAGACTGTCGCGACGGCAATCTGAGTTCGAGGGTTCGAGTCACCGACCGCCGCGTTGTTCCCTTGGGCAAGGAACTTCACCTTGATTGCCTACCTAGCCACTGGGTGGCCAAGCCAGCCCAAGTCAAGTGCTGGTCCCAAGCCCGGATAAATAGACAGAGTGATTACCTAAAAGGTACCACCGGCACTCTCCGTGGAAAGGAACTGGGGACCCTACCACGTACTCACTCCAAGAGCATCACAACATGAAAAACTACAATTAAGTATCATGCTGTGACCACGGCGGCTCAGACATGAACCTACCGTTAAAAGAAGAAGAAGACAAAGTGACCCCCGCCAACTCGCACTGGGCCAGCGCGGTGGGGTAGGGCCCAAACTCCCCAAACAGGAAAAGTACAATAAGGATCATGCCGTGACCACGGCGGCTCAAACAAGAACCTACCGTTAAAAAAAATATTTGTAAGATATTTATTGATGTTTAATGTTTTAAATATTTTTATACTTCTATCTAACAAGGTGTTCGCCGCTAATGGCCTTAACTGTTGACGCGGCAGTCTATGTGTGTATCTGTGTGTGTGTCTGTGTGTGTGTCTATGTGTGTGTCTGTGTGTGTGTCTTGTGTTTTTGTGTCTGTGTGTGTGTCTGTGTGTGTCTTGTGTGTGTCTGTGTGTGTCTATGGTGTGTGTCTGTGTGTGTGTCTGTGTGTGTTGGTGTGTTTGTGTTGTGGTTGTGTGTGTGTTGTGTGTGTGGTTGTGTGTGTGTTGTGTGTGTGTGCTATGTGTGTGTGGTCGTGTGTGTGTGTGTGTGGTCGTTGTGGTGTGTGCTGTGTGTGTGTGGCTGTGTGTGTGTGTGGTGGTGTGTGTGTGGTGTGTGCGTGGGTGTGTGTGGTGTGTGTGGGTGTGTGTTGTGTGTGTGTGTGTGTGTGTGTGTGTGTGTGTGTGTGTGTGTGTGCGTGTAGTGTGTGTGTATGTGTGTATGTCGTGTGTGTGGTGTGTGTGTGTGTGTGTGTGTGTGTGTGTGTGGTGTGTGTGTTGGTGTGTGTGTGTGTGTGTTGTGTGGTGTGTGTGGTGGTGGTGTGGTGTGTGTGGTGTGTGTGTGTGTGTGTGTGTGTGTGTGTGTGTTGTGTGGTGTGTGTGTGTGTGTGGTGTGTGTGTGGGGTGTGTGTGTCGTTGTGGTGTGGTGTGTGTGGTGTGGTTTTGTTGTATTGTCGTTTGTTGTTATTTGGTGGTGTGTATGTTGAGTGT
>NC_051388.1:588777-596277 GCF_015228065.2 Penaeus monodon
ACAATTCAGTATCATGTTGTGACCACGGAGGGTCGAACATGAACCTTCCGTTAAAAAAAAAGGTGGGGGGAGTACAGGCCGCGGTGGCCGAGTGGTTAGAGCATCTGACTCAAGACTGTCACGACGGCAATCTGAGTTCGAGGGTTCGAGTCACCGGCCGGCGCGTTGTTCCCTCGACTTCACCTCGATTGCCTACCTAGCCGCTGGGTGGGCAAGAATGAGGGAGCAAAGGAGGGATGGAGAGAGTGAGTAAGTGAGGG
Source organism: Penaeus monodon (assembly GCF_015228065.2). Taxonomy (NCBI): domain Eukaryota; kingdom Metazoa; phylum Arthropoda; class Malacostraca; order Decapoda; family Penaeidae; genus Penaeus; species Penaeus monodon. The sequence goes on from NC_051388.1 coordinate 589,038, forward strand.
AAGGGAGAATAAGGGAGATTAAGGAAGGGACTGAGGGGAAAGTGAGGGAGAGAATGAGGGAGAAGGGAGGCAGAATGAGGGAATGTGTGAAGAAGGAGGAAGAATGGGGGGGAGGGAGAAAGAGGGATATAAGGGAAAGTGAGGATGAGAGGAGGGGAGAATAAAGGGAGAGAGTGAGGGAGAAGGAGGCGGACTGAGGGAGAGTGAAGCAGGGAGGGAGGAGAGAATAAGAAGAACGGAGGAGAGAGGGAGGGAGAAAATAATAAGTAAGAAATTAGGCCTCAGAGACTCTCCTTTGGAAAACCCGACAGAAGTGCATTTGCCTAATGTTGCTCTAACCTTTCCCTTGCTTTCTCGCTTTAAAAAAATAGCATTGTTACATCAACATATGAGCTCTTGTAAAATAGTAAAATAGCATTAGTAATTATAACAGCGATAGTAAATAGCAACGTATGTATTAGGAAACATTTTTGTGTGTGTTTTTTTTCTTTTAATAATTTCTTTAAACTGATTTTTTGGAGGAGGAAGAGGACTAGGCTTTTCGACCACACTGGGGTTTTCTTTTTCTCCCTTTTGTTTTCTCTGTCTCTGTTTCTGTCTGTCTGTTTGTCTCTCTAACTCCCCCCCCCCCCCTCTCTCTCTCTCTCTCTTTCTCTCTCTCTCTCTCTCTTCTCTCTCTCTCTCTCTCTCTCTCTCTCTCTCCACGTCCAGTGGGCGGTCCTGCTGAGCTGTTCTCGTTCATTACGGGCGCCAAACACCAATTAATTCGTGCTAATTAAACGCTGTTTTTTTTTTTGCAACCATCGCGTTTCGTGCTAATTGCATTTTTCGGCTCGCCTCTGGACGGATGAATAGTTGGCAAGGATTCAGTACGATTTGGGGTTGGAGACATACAGGGGGGGGGGGGAGGGAGAGAGGAAGAGAAGAAAGGAGGATGTGAAGGGAGGTTGGGAGGGAGGGAGGAAGGGAGGGAGGGAGGGTGGGAGAAAGAGAGAGATTTGGGGTTGGGAGAGAGAGAGAGGAGAGAGAGAGAGGAGAGAGAGAGAGAGAGAGAGAGGAGAGAGAGAGAGAGAGAGAGAGATTTGGGAGAAGAGAGAGAGAGAGAGAAAAGGAGGAAAAGTAAAAAAGCAGAAAAAAGAAGAAGGAAAGAAGAAAAAAGTAAGAAAGAGAAAAAAAAAAAAAAAATAAAGAGTAAAAAAAAAAAAAAAAGAAAAGATACCTTACCCCCCTCCCTCTTTTCTCCCTTTAAAATAAAAAAATTTTAAAAACCCCTAAAGAAGGGGGCCCCCACCATAAAAACTAAAGAAAAAATGAAAAAAAAAGAAGGGAAAAACGCTCGACTTTCCTCTTTTTTTAATTTTTTTTTATTATCTTTTTAATAAAATAATATATATATATTATTATATATATATAATTTTAAAATTAGATTAATAAAATAAACAAAATTTTTAAAATTATATTATAAATTGATTAAAAGTAAGGGGAATTGGACAAAAGCTAAGTGAATGGTTAAAGAGAAACAACGAAAACAGTTATCCCCTAAAATTTAAAAGTTTCTAAAAAAAACGAAAAAAAACAAAACCCAAAAGTTTTCATTGGTTTATGTAGGTTTTTGATACTTTTGATCACGATATCCTCTGGAATTAACATATGATATGAAGTTTCCAAAACACATCATCCAACTAATAAAAGCCATGTATGACAACAACAAGCAGCTGTAAGAAACCACTTATGGGTTAACAGAAGGGTTCGAAGTCAAACAAGGAGTACGACAGGGTTGCATTCTGTCTCCCCCACCTCTTTTTTATTTATTCTAAAAACAATTATGAGAGGTGCTCTAGAGAATTTTGAAGGAACTGTGGATGTTGGAGGATAAAAAATATCAAATCTGGGGACGCCGATGATATAGTTTTGATTGCAGCAGTATCACTGAACTACAACAACTACTAGATAAAGTTAGAGAAGCAAGCGAAAAGGCTGGCTTGTTTCTTAATGCCAAGAAAACTAAGATCATGAAGATTTCAAAGATAACCGGCAAAAGAACAATGATGAACATGTTACAAATCAATGGAATGATTGTGGAAATGTTTAAAGAGTTCACTTATCTTGGAGCTGTTTAACTAATACATATGATGATTCCCCAGAGATAAAAAGAAGAATTACCATTGCCAAAACGCCACAATTGCTCTCAATAACATCTGGGAAAAACCGAGCATTACCCTTTCGGGCAAAGCTGAGGGTTTTTGAACTCATTAGTTTTTCCCAATTGCATCATATGGTTCGAGTGTTGGTGTTTTAAGTAGATAGACAAGAAAAAGATCAATAGTTTTGAAATGTGGTGTTACAGCGAGTACTGCATATTACTGGACAGAGAAAAAGACGAAGATGAAGTGCTGAGAAAAAAAAATTGTAAAACCGACTGTTGGACATCTTGAACAGGAGGAAATTAAAGTTTATTGGTCATGTAATGAAAGTAAAAGTATTGAGAAAACTTGCTGACAGGATGGTTTATAGGAAACAGAGGGAAAAGGCAAACCGAAGACAAAAACTGAGCGACAATATCAAAGATATTTGCGGGGTGTCGATGGTACAAGTGGAAAAGAAAAGCGTAAGATCGAGTTTAGTGGCGAAGGGTGGTGGAGAGGTCCACCGGCTGCTCAAACATGAGCATACCGTTATTGATGATGATATATAAATATATACATACATCAGCACCGGATAAAAGAGCAAAGGGTTTGGAATCAACGTGCATTAATAGGATAAATTATTCTGGTCTCCTTAATTAACAGAGATTTCCACTTACTTGAAATCCGGCGCTAGATTGCAGCAGCTCAGGTCAGTCATACCCTTCTCTTACTGAGGTTTTATAGATAGGCAGATAAATAAATAAATAAATAAATAAATAGATGTATATACATATATGTATATATATATATATATATATATATAATATATATATATATATATATATATATATATATATATATATATATATATATATATATATATATTATCATCAATAACGGTATGCTCATGTTTGAGCAAGCCGTGGACCTCTCCACCGTGGACCTCTCCACCATGGACCTCTCCACCGTGGACCTCTCCACCATCCTTCGCCACTCAACTCGATCTTGCGCTTTTCTACAAAGTCGGTAAGAACCCAAGCCCAGTGCCGGTTCCAAGCCCGGGTAAATAGAGAGGGTTGGCCGTCAGGAAGGGCATCCGGCCATAAAAGATAGCTGCCAGAACCATGATCATTGCGACCCCATATAAGAATGGGATAAAGCTAAGAAAATATACAAAATCGGTAACTGCGGTTGATTAGGAAAGGTATCCAATCGCGTAAGGGTGATGCTGCCAAATAACCTCTCAATAAGGAATTGAAAAACAAGGCCGCGGTGGCCGAATGGTTAGAGCGTCGGACTCAAGATTGGCACGACGGCAATCTGAGTTCGAGGGTTCGAGTCACCAACCGCCGCGTTGTTCCCTTGGGCAAGGAACTTCACCTCGATTGCCTACCTAGCCACTGGGTGGCCAAGCCAGCCCAAGTCAGCGCTGGTCCCAAGCCCGGATAAAATAGAGAGAATGATTACCTAAAAAGGTACCACCGGCACTCTCCGTGGAAAGGAACTGGGACCCTACCACGTACGCACTCCAAGAGCATCACAACATGAAAACTACAATTAAGTATCATGCTGTGACCACGGCGGCTCAAAACATGAACCTACCGTTAAAAGAAGAAGAAGGAATTGAAAGAGGCTTAGGTGGTCCTGCAATGAAAAGAATGGCTGCTGAACTGCCATAAGAAAATATGCATGAGTATATATATTTTTTCATCTTTCTTTCTCTTTTTTACATATATTTCTTAAGGAGTATAGGCCTATCATGACTTAATACAAATATGCTGTGTGTAGTGATATTCTGTAAACTAATATATCTTTAGCGATAGGCAAATACATACCTATATTAGCATATTATCCACGTGTTACCCTCTCTGTGTGTGTGTGTGTGTGGTGTTTGTGTTTGTGTTTGTGTGTGTGTGTGTGTGTGTGTGTGTGTGTGTGTGTGTGTGTGTGTGTATTGTGTGGGGGTATTTTGTGTTTGTTTTTTTGTGTTTGTTGTGTGTGTGTGTGTGTGCGTGTGCGTGTGTTTGTATTTGTGTGTGTATGTGTGTGTTTGTGGTATGTATTTGTGTTTGTTTGTGTTGGTGTGTGTGTGTGTGTGTGTGTGTGTGTGTGTGTGTGTGTGTGTGTGTGTGTGTGTGTGTGTAACATTTGCGTTAAAGAAAAATGCCGTTGGTCTGACCCCTTGCAAGAGAGAACGGAAGCAGAGAAAGCCTTTAGACATATGGAGCTGAAATATTTGTTATTCTCTCGCCATTTTCTGTTTGTTTTTGTCTGTCTGTCTGTTTGTCTCTCTGTCTGTCTGTCTCTTTTTCTTTCTCCTCTCTCTCTTTCTATTTCTCCTTACTTTCTCTCTATATCTCTCTCTATCTCTATCCCCCCCCTCCTCTCTCTCTCTCTCTCTCTCTCACTCTCTCTCTCTCTCTCTCTCTCTCTCTCTCTCTCTCTCTCTCCTTTTTCTCTATCTCTCTCTTATTCCTCCCCCTCTCTCTCTCTTCCTCTCTCCGCCTTTGTTTCTTCCCTACCTCTTTCTTTCATGGCATCAATTCCTCAGATAAAACCGAGGCCATGCACAAGGAATTTTTTCATGCAAATTCATGCAGGTTCAAAGGTCATCTCAACTTTTCCACGCATGCAGCTACATGACCGAAAACCAACGAACCAAATTAAGTATTGACTGTATGTTCCTTCCTACACCCAGATCTATCTATCTATCTTCCTATCTGTCCATTTATTTATCTATTTATCTGTCCCAGAGGAAGGAAGGTTAGTTTGAAATGGTAAGGAAGTTTCTCAGAGGGAGAGAGAGAGGGAGGGGGAGGGAAAGGGAGAGGAGAGAAGGGAGGGAGGAGGGAAGAGAGAGAAGAGAGGAGAGGAAAGAGAGAGGAAAGGATGAGGAGAAGGATGGAGAGTGAGAGGAGGGGAATGGAGGAGGAATAGATTTGCAAGGGAACGATAGATAGAGATAGAGAGATGAGAAGTGATAGGAAGAGAGGAAGGAAGAAGGAGAGAGAGCAAGAGCGGAGTGATAGTGAGATGTATAAGACGGAAGAGAACGGAGGAGGGGAGAGAGAGAGAGAATATGTTTACTAATATTATGTAAATGATTATTGCTTTTATATATGAGTATTGATGATGAGTGTATTTGATGTGAGAGAACTAAAATTTAAAATGGAAATATTAAAAAGATAAATCAGAGCAGATATATTTATTATAGATGATATGTAATAATTAGTAGCATGAATTGTGTAATGAATTAGAAAGGACAAAGAGTAACTGTAAAGAACGTCGGAGCGTTCATTGTTACCTGTTTTGACATAATAAGGAACAATAACGGACGAGGCGTTAGGACGTGGATGAGAGATGAATATTAATAGATGTATGGGATAATGGGAGAAGTATGTGAGATATGATTGTGCTAAAATAGTACGATGGATACGATAGTATTTAATAGCGATAGAGATAAAATAATTTATAATAATTATCATGATAATAATAATACTAATAATAATAATAATTAATAATAGAGATAATAATATGAGAGATAATGAATAATGCAATAATATAAGAAAATAAGAGAAACGAACAAATGAATATATTGATTAATAATATTTAAAAATAATTTGGATTTATTATTAATAATTTAATAATTATAATCTTGGAATAATAATAATATTACACGAACACTATCCGTACAGATCCTAGCGTTGGTTTCACCATTTTTTTTCTCAGATATCAAGGCTAATGTGTATGTGGTGTGTTTATTGAGTTGACTGCCTGCGTATGTCCTTGAAACTGCTGACGAATTTTGTGCATTTTTTTTTTGTGTTCCATTGTCGGAATCAGTCGGCTGGTAGTGTCCTGTGTTGTTTAATAGAATTTAAAAAATAATAGATATATTTAATTTAATAATATAATGAATATTCTATAATAACAATAATAATGATATAATAATATGATATATGAATAGATAATAAACAATAATAATGATAATAATGATAATAATAATAATAATAATAATAATGATAATAATAATAATAATAATAATAATGATAATAATAATAACAACAACAACAACAACAACAACAACAACAATAATAATGATAATAATAATAATAATAATAATAATATTATTATTATTATTAACAATAATAATAACAACAACAACAATAACACTGATGATGATAATAATAACACCAACATGAACAACAACAGCAAACAATAATAATGTGTGTCTGAGTATGTGTGTGTATGTGTGTGTGTGTGTGTGTGTGTGTGTGTGTGTGTGTGTGTGTGTGTGTGTGTGTGTGTGTGTGTGTGTGTGTGTGTGTGTGTGTGTGTGTGTGTGTGTGTGTGTGTGTGTGTGTGTGTGTGTGTGTGTGTGTGTGTATGTACGTATGAATGTTGTATGTATGTATGTATGTGTATATGAGTGTGTGTGTGTCCTTATGTTTACATGTATTGACCATACTACGGTATATTATCTAAAGGCACAGATCCATGCACATACACACATTATACTGCCAACGCACCTGTTGCACCAACATTCTCCTGCAATAACACGATAACTCCATTGCAGATGCAATCCACTTCCTGAACCGACGATTCATAAATCCTCAACATGCAACATGATCCTCATTCAGATCAAGACCTTCGCTCTTTTAACATCAAGAGCATATCATATCAAGTGAGGTACCTTGCAACATACATCTCGCAATGCAGCTCTTGAGGCTTGCAATAACCTTGCACAGGGGCAGGGCGAGGTTGCAAAGTTTTAATAGGTCGGCAGAACAGGAAATTAATCTCATATCTAAAGGGTGGAGGGGATGGAGGGAGAGGGGGACGGGGTGCACGTGGACCGGAGCGATTAATTAACGAAGGTAGATAAATATGGAGGAACAGGAGAGGGAACTGATTGGCAAATATATAGACAGAGAAGTAAATAAATCGATGAAAGAATGAATGGACGAATAATTGTGCATCCGTGTACGTTTTGTGTGTATTTGATGATTTTACGTACACTTGTATGTATGTATTTATCCGTGTATGTCTGCGTATATACATTTGCATGTTTATCATCATGGCTTGGATGCCTCTGAACATATAGACGTATGACT